>NW_009952879.1:2766615-2794821 GCF_000747805.2 Chaetura pelagica | reverse complement strand
CCCCGGCCGGCCGGGCCCTGAGGGCAGAGCGGGAGGGAGGCGAAGCGGGAGCGGCCGCCGCGAGGAGGCGGCCCGAGGGAGGGGCAGGGCAGGGCGCGGGGAGAAGGAACAACCAGGCCGCGGGGGACGATCCCCCCAGCGCTCTCCTTCCCCTCTTACCGACGGCGGCTTTTCCTCCTCCCTCGGCCTCCATCACTTCCTCCGAGGCGGGCTCTCCCCGCCGGGCCCGCCCCCGGGCTGAGGGGAGCGGGGCCGCGCTGAGAAAGCGGCCAGAGCCTCCATTTAAAAGGCCAGGAAGGACAACTCGGTTTCCTGCAGCTCGGGTGCCAGAGGGAGAAGGTTTACAAGGGGAAGTTTGTGCCCGAAGTGGCATTTTTTTACGGCGTTTTTCAGCAGGGGCCGTTCTCCATGTGCAAGAAGGTTCTGGGAGGCCTGGGCGAGCAGCCTGCTGTTGTTGGTCGTTACCAACCGTAAAACTCAGGTACAGAGATTGAAACAAACATGGAGTTGTGAACATTAGGAAGGAGAATCCAGGTGTTGTCTCCTGGGAGCCTTCCTACCACGAGTGTATCACTGCTTAGCTGTTTCTGAAGCAGCATACACAGGTATCAGAGTAAAAGATGTGAAATGTACATGAAAAAAAGCAGTGCATCTGCACAGAAACAAACTTATCTTTGTACTTGGACCATTCTGGGACACTGCTGTGACCTGGAGACAAGGTTTCAAATCAGTGTCTTGAGTGTTTCAGGTTATTATGAACTCAAGAGCCTGTCATCACAGTGACCAGCAGCTCCCCAAGGCTGCTGCTCCTTTGAAATGGTTCAAAACACACACTAAAGCAAACTTCTCTTTTCCTAACAGGACAAAGCAAGCTCAGCCCACAGGCTGATACTCTCAAAAAAAGCAGCTGTCACACAACCACACCTAACAGCAGAATTTCAGCAGTTTTGTGACCACTTGAAGCTTTGTACCTTCCACCACTCCCCTTGTCACAGTCAGCCCAGAGGTTTGGCTCTGCTGTGACCCAAGGCTCAGTTGATGCAGCATTACTGTGTGATCTTGCTCACTTGAAGCTTTGTACCTTCCACCACTCCCCGTGTCACAGCATTACTGTGTGACCTTGCCTGAGTTTTATGGAAAAACTTGTCCAGCTATGAGAAAGTACATGAGCTAAAGTCATGAAAGACAAGCAGGTAAGGTCACAAAAGCATGGCATGGGAGTTGGTAGCTTGTGAAAGATTCAAGAGAAAAGATACGGAAGAAAAACAGAAAATGTAAAGATGACTCTGTAAAGCTGAGGATCAGCTCATACCAACAAATGGCAGAGACCAGCTTTCCCCCACTCTATGGGAAACTTGCTGGGCAGCTAAAACTGATCAGTTTTCTTACCAGAAGCAGTAAGCATATTGCTGTTTAGCCTAGTAATCTGTTAGTCCTAGCTATCTATTCTGCATATTAGCTGATAGTTACTTACATTGTGTGTATCCTGCTTACAGAGTCTCTGTGTGCACGGGAAATGACACCTGAACAAAAGCAACCCATTGATCGTGAACTGCATGCTCTCCTGCTAAAGTACTTTCTCCTTCCATTCAACCACTATAAACAATGAAAAATGAAATTTAAAAACATCTGTCCATACACAGCAGTTAGTTATTGCTGATACTGCAAGACAGCCAGAACTGAGATTGTAGCAGCCACCCAACAGCTTGGCTACATTTATACAATTTCAATTTTTTCCATTATTACTAAGCACCAGGTGTACATCAATGGTATCAATTGCAGAAGAACTCGTATAAATAAGGCAACAACATAAAATATATAACACTTTCTAGTAAAAAAGAAGGTAAATGGAATTGCTGTTACATTTTTCCATTTACCATTTCCGTGGAGTTTGTTATAGAAGAGGCACTGGTCCACAGGGAACAGTGAGCTTTACACTGAAATGTTTATCTCCTCTCTTTTTGTGACATTGCATTCCATCTACTTAAAGACCAGCCTCAGTCTTGCCTGAGGATCATTTACTTTTATTAGAGTGGAAAAGAAATATAAAGTGTTAGATCCTGAAATTTCTATTTAAATTCCCATTACGGTTTAATGTTAAATAGCATAACAGCTTGATTTCTCCCTCCTCTCATTAAATTTTGAACAACTGAGATAAAAATTGGAATATATTAAACACTTCCACTTACCAGTTTAAAACACTGGTCAGTCTCTGCCAATAACAAGAAATAAAATATCTGTATGTAAGTAATAATAAAAAGAGATAAAAATTAAGAGCTGTTTCTAAATCAAGGGCCACCTTCAGGTCTTGTTACCATCAGTACCAAAAAGCTATCTGAGCAATATTCTGGCAGTTCTGCCATGTGAACAGAATGCACTTGCAGAAAATATATTTTTATCTTACTCATAAGTTCAACTAATTTTTATATGTATCAGACAACTGCACAAAAATATTCAAGGTGATAACCAGGGCTTTCATAGTTGAGTTGCTCCCATTTCTTCTTTACCTCTAGATGAGTGCCATGCCAAATCACATTAGTTACAGCAAGAAGAAGAAAAACAACCGGTGTTTAGCTGACTCAGCTGTGACTGTGACTTGCCTTCAAATACCCAGAACTTGGTTTCTTAATTATGCAAGTGGAGTTTAATTCGCACAGACCTCAAATACCCAGTGACTTGGGTATCTACTGTTATGTGCACATGTACACAGAAGTGCTAAAATTAAAGCTACAATCATACTTTCACAAAAATTTCAGGAGTAGCTTCAATTTCAGCTGAAGAAGTGTTAGAGGAAAGAAAATATTTCAATTCTGAATAAAATTCTAAGTAGAACTAATAGGCTTGTATCTACACTCTGCAAGAATATCTAATAAAATACCTAGTATATGGCATTCAAGCAATACCCTTTATATACATATATATATATAAAACAGCTATCATGCCCCAAAACACATTATTTCTCATACAGGAAATTAATTATAGACCTTAAATCTTGGTTTATTCTTTGCACGTGCCTTGTTCATTAGACCACCCTGTACTTAGATTTTTTTAAAATGGATAATCTACCAAAAAAGCACAAATGAAAAATAACTAAGAGAATACTGCTGTGTCATTGTCCTGTTCAGTATCATAGGAAGAATTTTACTAACTGGTCACACAGAAAAATTCATTTATAAAAATCTTAATTGACATAGGAGAATGAAAAACTGTGCAATTTTATAGGTAATTCACTGATGTCAGAGGCAGAGTTTGCCTTATTTAAGTGTTCTGTGCTTTCTGCATAAGCTGCTTCTCCAGCCTCAGCAGCTAACAAAAGTTAGTTCTGCAAGTTTTATTAGGGACATGGATGGTGGAAGCAGGGCCTTTTTATTTAAGAATCCAAAAATTTATTTCAGTCTCAGCACAGAAGGACTTAAATGACACACATATCACAGCTTCAAACCACCCAATCCAAGAGATTTCTTCAGAGATTATATTTTTTTCCTTAAAGTCTTAAAATTACCATCTCTCTTGAGATTATATAGTGGCTTTCTATTCGTAGCACATTTATCTCTCTCATGCACATACACTTCCTACTCAAAACAAGACCCAGCAAAACCCTCTGCCCACAGTTATAATTCCCAGGAGAACTTTCATATGCTTTTGTTTTGGGCAGTGACAATGTGCATATGTTTTGATTTCAGGCCCTCCCCTGTTGGTTCTCATGCTTCAGCTTAATGGAGACAGACCAGCTATTAAACTCACCAGTTTCAGCAAGCATTAACCCAGCTTCCAGAGTTCCTCTGACCTTGCAAGATGAAGTGAGATGTTTTTTTAACATGTTGCCTATTCAAGAATATTACTGAGTAAATTATATTTTGGTTTAGCAAATACATTTTCCTATTGGTGTTTGGTTTTAGAAGTGTAAGGTGGTTGGATTCCTATAAAGTTCATATGATAAAGAAAAAGATTAGTAAATTAAGTAAGTGCTATGAAGAGAAACAGCAAAGTTACCCTTGAGTTTCCTTAAGTCAGTAAGGAGAAGTCTAAAAGCAGTGGCAACATGATAGATATGTTTTTGTAGTTAAGTCATTCCTCATGATTAAAGTGAATTACAACTGTGCTAAATATAGACAATCCACAGAGATACAATAAAATTGATTCCATTAATTTTCTGCTTATTTGTACATAAACAGGTTTCTGATGAAAAAATCTCACTGGGTATTTTGCAAGAAGTTTCTTAAGCCTTTCCTGTCTTCCTAAATAGTCCTGCATGCCTGAAGAAAGGAAAAGAAGTTTGGGGCAGTCCCAGCCAGTTGACCAGTCAGAGTTCTATCTTTACTACAGAGACATAACAATTATTGCTTTGAAATTTACATGAATCACAAATCACCCCTCTCATGTGAATCCAGACACATCACAGTTTGAAGAAAAAAGGGTGCCCCAAGTGAAGAAGTTTGCAACAGATACATGATTTATAATACTGTTTGGAACTGAAAGACAAGATTTCACCTTCTGGAGCATAGATTTCATGGATTCAAATTCCAACACTGTGGTTGTAACTGGTAAGACCTTTATTTTTTTCTTCTTTTAGCTGGAGATGGTTTGCACATGTGCTTGATCTTTGCTGTAAACAGTTCCTGGAAGGGAAAACCGGTAGCAAATGGCCATACTAACAATTCCAAATGGAAAATAACTTGCTGCTGTGCCTTCCTAAGAAAATCAGATGCATGTCAGAGGCAATAGACTGCAGTCTGCCCTCTTTGCTGCCATCCAGTTTGGTTTGTTGTTCATTCTCTCCACGTTTTAATCTTTTTTGACATTCTCTATGATCCAAACCACATAGCTGAAGGCAGTGCAGGCTAGTATTGGACAAAGCTCACCCAAAAGGAGCTCTGAAGCAAGAAAACCAGGTTGCATCACAATGTCACACAGTCACAGTCCAGAATTAGAGCAACACATGGCAAGTTTCAGGGTCTCAGTTTCACAGAAAGGTAAGGGAGACGTAAACTGGAGATGCTGCCTCATCACTGCTAAACCAGACCATTAAATTTAAATATACCAAAGGAGCATGCCTGAACATGCAGTGCAAGGGACCAAATTTGGGAGTTTCACTTGCTGGCTAGAACTACTGCTGAATCACAGTGGCAGAGCCACCAGCTAGAGACTTACGAGCTGTAAAAGGTTAAAGGTCTTAAGGAATGCTGCTACTCACACTTCTTGTTGCCACTGGCTCATCTAAAGGCAATCATTACACATATCTTGACATGTGAGTTGCTAGATAATTTTCCACTGCAGGTCATCTGAGGACATAGGAACGAGGTTGAAGCTACATCAGAGAGATTTGCATCTTGCTGTTTTCAATTAAACACTTTTTTTTTTTTTAATAGCTGCAAGATGGGCAGAACTAGTTTGTCTTGCTCTACATAGAACTGCAGTCAAACAGAAAGGGAGTGCAGAACAGAGCAAGAGGTATTTCCCAACCTCTTAAAAGGCTGACAATCTGGTTCTCTCCTATGATATTTATGTCACATACCCTTGATGAGTACACTTCTTAGCATCTTAGTAATTTTTTTCCTCCCCTTAGATAGCCATTTATGTGCAGAAATTTACTTGTTCAAATAGTTTTAGACTAGTGTGTCCTCTTAACAACACAGGTGCACCTTTAAGCTGTTACAGAGATTATCACTGCAAGCCTCTGTCACATTTTAACATGTTCAGAACATAAACCTGCTGGCAGTGACCCAAGTTTAATACATAGTACCTAATAATATTCAGCCAGTTAGCTCTCCAAGACCTTGCAGGTATTTCAGTACATTAAAACTTACATTTAGTAATTTATTTCCATAGCACAGTTTTATCCTAAGCAGTAGTTTCTTACAGCCACCACCAAGATGCATGTATTTCATTGTGAGCTACTTAATAACCTTACTAGAATTCTACAGTTCTGCACACACAGGTACACAAACATGGCACAACTACAGCTTCAAAATGAAGTGTCACCCTAATCTTGCTCTGAAAGCAGAGTGGGACAAGTGAAGACTTCTGTGCCCTGCTGATGTGTAATAAGTACTGTTTCCCCTGTTCCCTTCCCATAAAACATAAACCTGGGGAAAACACTGTCAAAAATATTAGCACCATCAGGCTTTTAAAGACAAAAGATGGAGCAGTTACAAAATAAGTATTAATGAATCAAGAAATGCTTAAAGTCTAGCATTAAGTTGTCATAATCCTGCATTTAGGCTTAATTGTCCCCACGTACAAGTACCTTTCACTGTGCAAAACAGCATTTAAGGATTTTTAAATATTCAACAGTTATAGCATTAAAACCACTTCACAAACTCATTTTCCTGCCACCCAGGATCTAAGACTTGGCAACACCCTGCAGTGAGAACAGTGAGATTAATAAAGATAATGGGACTTTTCCATCAAACTTTTTAATGACAAGATGCCCATCTAGGTCAAAATAGTTTTTTCATTTTTATTTTAAAAAAAAGTCACAAACAGTTTGCATAAAATCAAGTATGGTATTTAGGATTCAAAGAGTCATTTTCCCATTCCTTCTCTCTTTTCCTGTGGGGAATAACTAAAGGGAGACATTTTGTCCAGCACCACAAAAAGCACACTTTCCCTGGAAGAACACTTCAGTTTTCACTTATTTGGATTAAAAAAACCCAAACATATATTAACAAAATATATTTTTTCTCTTTCAAATATTTTCATTAAATATGCAAATCTTTATGAGCTCTAGCAAGGAGAATGGTGTGCTGCTTGTGACCTGGGAGTACTGAACACCAGATCTTTTGGGAGTGGTATTTCTGTGGTTGATGATCCTTTCTCAAAATCATCATTTACATGATCTGTCCTATTGGCTTCAGTACATTTACCAGCTCCAGTTAAGCTTATATCATAAGTAAACCTTGACATGAATCAAGATTGCAGGATTAGTTCTTGTATCAGTGCATATAAAAAACCAGAAATACTATTCCCTTAAGTATTATAAAGGCTAAATCCTATCTAAAAAACTCAGCCTCCATAACCAAAAATACTAAGATAAAGAACATGTGTGTGCATACATGCCACCACCTAACCCACAATTGCAGAGCAAGCATAGGATAAAAGCACCTTTCTTTCTTTTCAGGTTTTGGTCCCTTTAGACAATACCTGGTTAATTCTAGCTGGGAAGCAGTGAAGGTAAGCAGAAAAAAAGGGAGCAAAGTGTTTTTTTATTTTGTGGAGATCCCAATACAAATTGCTTTCAGGCTTTTCATTCCCTTCAGGAAAGTTATTTCTCATACCTCACTAAACAGAATTATGCCTCATGGAGCAGCCTCCCAACATGAAAGAAAGAGGATATTTAAGAAGTGAAACATCATTTTATTTTCAAGACTTTTTCCTGTGTTGTTTAAGCCCTTCTCAAAGTACTATTCTTGATTTTTTTAAAGGATATTTTTACCCAGGTCTCTGATACTAATGTATATGCCACAAGTTCTATCTTCAGTAAACAGATCATCTCATACCACAACTCACTTTGTCATGTTTGTGTGAGGCGATTTCCTTCTCATGCAAGTGTGGACTATTGATTTCTTACTGCCTACTTCAGGAACATCAGGCCAAAAGAATGCCAGTTCTAAGCCTGTTTTCACATCTCAGCTTTGGCTTCCACTGTCAAATGACAGTGAAGTCCACCACTGAAACTGAAAACAAGGTCAGTCAGATTTCCTCACCCTCCGTACACCTTGACTAGCAGTAGCAACATGTCTATGATGGAGTCTGGAAAATTGTTTCTTTTACAAATTAACTATTAAAAATACAAATTAACAAATTAACCTTTTTGGCAGGTAAGCCAAATTCCATTTTCTGAAATCCCAGGAATCAGATGATAAATGTTCATAAAACTCTCCAAATCTCAATTTCTGCTGACTTAGAAAGTGTATTTGTTCTGGATTCTTGGATTTTTTATGTAGCAGTTTATTGTCCCACATGGCATGGTTTATAGTATGAAAACAGAATTTTCCAAGAATGTGAGGAGTACCCTGTTGTTTTTGCCTGAGCCCAAGCTCTCATCACAGCACAGGACAACTCACATACCAGGCACTCATCAGCATTGCATCCACGGAGTTCTTATTCCTCAGAAAGTACCCCTCAAGTGTTCAGAGAAAAGGACAGTCAGATGGATCTGAAAGTAGAGGTGAACCTGTCAATTCTGGGTCATTGAGAAAAGCTTCAGAGCTTTCACAGACACTGTCAACATAGCCCAACACAGCTGTCTAGCACTAGAAAGACAGCTTCTCTTTTAGAAACCTGTCTCACTAAGTTTTTCATGGTTCTCATAACTCCATTCACCTGAAATACTCTCCTAAAATGTGCATGGAAGCTCCACCAGCAGCACTTTTAACTCTGGAAGTGCAGGACATTCTCTCTGAAGAAAAACCACCAACAACTATTTATTTACTTTGCATTTGCTGACAGATCACATTGACTTATCATGATGTGTTACTTTTCTGCCACCACACGGGACCCTCAGAATGCCAGTTCCCCTGAATTATTTATTCCATGTTACAGACTGATGGTTCCATCTAATAACCCTTGATCTGACCCTGTTTCTGTGTCTCCTCCAGAATCTCTTGTCTGGCACTTGGCAGCTAAACAACCTACCAGGGCAGTCTACCATCAAGGTCAAAGTCCCCAGTTAATAGGGCACAAATATAAATTGAGTGACAACATTCATAGTAATTAAACTGTTAGTGCAAAGAACAGGTCACATTTCCAACTGCTTCTGGGAACTATGTTTGCTATCAGGAGATCAGGATCAGATCTCTGAGTGCAGTTTTTCATCCTGCCACTGACCATGTGGTCTTTGGAAATCTGTCATTTAATCTGTCTTCTCTTCACTCTGCTTTAGTTTAATCATTTATGAAAGTAAAATGACATTGCTATTCGGTTCCTTCATTTCTCTTCTGGAACCTTCTGACATCCCTAAAGCTTTAAAAAGGTATCTGTAGGATTAAAAACAATCAAACAACCAAACCCCCCCCCAAAAAAAAAACCACCCTTGTTTCCAACATACAGACCAACTAGGTCAAGTGGTAACTTCTGGTTTTCTTTCTTCACCAGCAAAAGCCTTTTTGCATGACGTTCATAAAATTCACACCTAGAGCCCCCTGCCTCCCTCCCCCCTGCCTGGCAACCCTATTAGTGAAAACTCAGGTAAACTCACTAGAATTTTCTGGAGTTTTCTGAAAGTTCAAGATGCTTCTAACACCCTGTGTGACACAAAACCACCACATCTGAGCTCAGTTGTTCTCAATCACTTCTCTTTGTGGAATTCTGTGTAACAACATGAACCAAAACTCCAGTGGACTGGGACTATGACTGATTCAGCAACAACACAAGGTCACCAGCTGATAAGCCTGGATTTCAATTCCCTTTTAGAAAAACTTAACAACAAAGAATCCTTATGCTTTCTTTTGAACCACTTTTCCCACAAAAAAGTACTCCAAAGCTTCTGTCCTCCTTTGGAGTTTCCTTTGCTTATTCAACCACAAAAGACAGGCACTTGTTTCCTGAATTAACTCACCAGTGTGAGCTCCAATTTCCAGATCCAGCCACCCTCCTCCAACCATCTTCAGTCCCTCACCCGATATGCAAAAATGGTTTTGGTTGAGGCTGAGACAAGGAACAACTGTTGTGATTTTTTGCTCCAGGTTTGCAAAATATCTGGTCTAACAGGGCATAAGCCCATAGTTAGGATTCTCAGACAACAAACCAACACACATAACTGACAACATGCTTAAGTTACCAAGGACACAAAGAACTGTTGGTCAGCACTTGGTTTCCTCCTGCACAAAAGTATTTCTCTGTTCCTTGCATGACAAATGGTGACAACAGAACCTCAGTCCAGAGGGGAAAACAGTCTGACCACTTACTTCAGGTCTCCACATTCTGTACCAAAGTTTCAGGTGGTCAAGTCCTCTCCACTTAAAAAGGAAGAATCTCATTACATGTTAAAATTAAAGATGCTTTAGAAAAGAAAATGCTAATTCTGAACCAGCTGGGGTTTTCTTTTTTGAAAGCCAATACACAGTACAGCATTCTTAAGTAAGATGATGCAATGGTCTCTCACAGACTGTCAGCACCCAGAGGAAAAGAGGCTGGCACTGTTCTCTGAATGTGTTTACTTCCCTGCAAGCATTGTTTCCTTGCTTGTGTCAAATAGTTTATTGAGCACAGCTAATCAATGTTTCCGCTGACAAGAAAATTGGAACAGTTTATGTAGGAAGCCAGTGTTGAAGGGCAAATTTCCCACTTAGCACAGCTTAGAACCGTGGGCCCCATCCACACAAGTATCCTTACTGAGAAATGAAAGCTTGAGAAGACAATGACATTTAATAAAAAGTTACAGATTTCTTGGGCTAATTACATACCTGTGCAACTGACTTTTTTTCCTACGCCCGCCTTAGAAACTTCATCTGTGCCCTCCTTTGCTAGTGATCCACTGAAATGCAACAGGGATTTTCAACCACCATTTTAGTTTTGTGGCACAGAAGTTTCTACCTCTGATGCACTCCTTCTGCACCTTGCCATTGCAGCAGCCTATCTCTGCTTAGAGGCTTATGCCTTGTTTGTTAGCCCTATTCCATTGACAAAGGAATTTCAAGTCATTTCCACATGTTGTTTATTCTCCAAACCATCTTCCAAACATCTGGCCAATCTGCTGCTTTGAAAAGTGCTTTTGTTTCTTTCACCTCAATCCTGGGCATAATTTTATTTCCTTTGAGAAAAGGTTCTGTGTGGAACTTCAACTCTACAGAAATGACAGAGAAATAACATCCCAGTAAATGTCATGTCCTTTTACTGGGGAATCATATTATAGACCAAAAAAAGAAAATAAACCCATTCTATATGTGACCTTCCTCATGTTGACAGTCACCCATAGCACAGCTTTACCTGAACCAGTCCAGTTCCAAGCCACTTGAGTGGACAGCTTATGTAAATCCTCCCTCATGTCTCTTGCCAAGTGCTAGATCTTTCAGAGTAACAGCTCTTCCCTAAAATAAAAGCCTATTTAGATGCTTGCAAGTGCAGACACTTTCTGAGAGATTCTGTACTTTTTGGTTCTCCATGAGCTAGTCCCTAAGCTACAAACACTCACACTCTTTGGAGACTGAGCATCCCCCTTTGGGAAACTCACAGGGACATGACGTTAAGAAATGGGTTAGAACATTTTAGTCTCTTACAGTTAAAAAAGGGGGAGCTACCACAAACCAGATGAATCTTAGTGCAGACCAGTGTTTAGGAACCACAGGTGAGAGAGCAAATACATTGCTCTTTTGTGTTTTTTTCTCAGTTGATTTCTTTATCACAGTCTGAGAAATTTATTTATCTGACAAGCCTACAGTGATGTTTTTGTAAACACAGGAGCTGGCCAAGAGAGGCCTTGGTAAAAACCTAGATCTCCAAATCATGCAGCTGCCAGTGGTTTACCAAAAAGCAAAGGAGCAAGTCTTCAAGATATGGATGACTCTTCAGCCACTGGTGAGTAATTAGAAAGTTACACAATTTTTCATAATTATTATTCTGAGTGGAGCTTTACAAACATCTCCAAGAGAGAACTGCACAGTGTGGGCATCAGACAACTCTGCAAAGTGACTATTAAAACTGTGATAAAGGTTTAAAACTGAAATTTGGAGCACACAGTGATTAGCATCCTGTTTTAACCCCGTGCCATTTAAACAGCATAACTACACACTGAACCAGGAAAAAAATAAAATCCACCATAAAGTGCAAAAAAGGTATCCCAGCTCTAAGATGACTTGACAAAACAAAAACCAAACTAAAGCACCATTTAATTTGTAAGATTTATAATATCTTATAAAAGTTTTCTTTAGGCTTAAGCTGCAGCAAGGCTCCCTACCTTGAAGCCAGTACTTCACATCATGCTTGGCACTGTTGCATTACATGTTTTTAAAAAACAGGTCTCATTTTTAATTTCCTGTTATTCCCTCTGGTGGGAAAAAACAGCTTGCTGTTCACGTTGGGCTGGCTTCATCTGCCAAAGCACTCATCATCCTGGAGCAGTGTGGGAAGAACAAAGGCTACCAAGAGATGGATGCTTGTGGTTTTCACCCAGAAGGTGGCTGCTGCATGCTAGATGGCCCAGAAAAGATTGAATCTACAATTAATATGAAGACTCTCTGGAAAAACATTTCAGTGGAAGGGATTGATATCATCTTTTCCAGAGATGCGGGAAGGTAAATATTGTATATCAGGGTCTCACATTAAAGCAGAAGGAACTCAATCAGTTCATTTAACCTTGAAGAATATTTACAATGACTTCTCCTCTAACCAAAATCACTTTGAAGCAAAGTCTTCACAGGGACACAAGTATAAAATGGGTATAAATTTAAATGTTATGTAAAGCAGCCCTCGTGAAAAACTACAGCCTGTAGATATTTTTCCATGGATTTGTAAACTCCAAAAGAAACAAGTTTCAACATAGCACACCCTGTGATTAACAACCCCAGTAAGCCTGAGCCATTAAGACAGTCTGAAAGCAATACTGACTAGTAGCAGATTTTAATCTATTTTTCTCAACTAGGAGGGATGCAAAATGTAAATACACTGAAGAACAGAGCAATTACAGGTACCTTAGAACGATGTCTGTGATCTCACTGTGTGTTTCAGCAGTACTGAAGCCATTTTCTGTTATGCTGGTCTTCATTCAAAGGGAAAAAAATAAAAATCAATTTTTATGGAAAAAAAAAACACTATTAATTTTGACCCCTAATTTCAAGATATGCACCTGCAAGTTAACAGGTAAGATGGTAAGGAAAAAGAACCCCCAGCTGGTGAGATTGTGTGATTTACACAAAAAACTGTATCAAAGTTACCTACTGAAATTGCATGGTTGTAGTTTCCAGTAGGCTCTGTTACCTTTCCCATCTCAGATAGCTTACACAAGCCTGGAAAACAATGCACCTCTTGTGATTTTTTTTTTATTCAAAGTTCCTTCTGGGTGGGTGCCTGAGAAACCAAGCCATCAGATAAGGAACACTGGTTTCTCCAACTTTGTTTATTTCAGCATATCCTTTACTCACTAAGCAAATATGTTTTTAATAATTTCATAAACCAGATTTGGTTTGGCTAAATAAACGATATTTAAACATAATCAAAGCTTACTGTTCCTTAATTCAGGCTCCTTAATTCAGGTTCCTGGTTTTGTTTTGTTCTGAATATTACAGGTATATCTGTGACTTCACCTACTACACTTCCCTGTATTACGGCAACGGAAGAGCAGCGTTCATCCACGTCCCCCCACTATCCAAAGGGGTCACAGCTGACTTTCTAGGAAAAGCATTACAGACAATTATCTTAGAAATGTTAAAACAGTGTGGGGAAGAGAGTGAGATGGATCATGTAAGAAAGAACACCTAAGGATTTCTTAGAATGCAATTCCTTACTCTCTTAAATGAAGCAACTCTAAAGATTATATGAAAAGCTAAGAGAAAGAACTTTATATTCCATGTTATTTTCAGGGAAATTGCCTTAACAAAACCCATGCAACTGTTTAAATCTCTCTTTAGTGTAAAAAGCTTGAGAGAAAAAAACCAAATGTTTGTCTTGCTAACAATGATGAGGTTGCTTCAGATTCAAGGAGATGTGAAAATGGACTTAGAACATTTTGGACATGCAATAGTTCTGATGGTTAGAAGGACACAAAGACTTGCTGAACTAAGACAGATGCTTAGAGCTGTAGGGACATTGAGCACTGGATGGACAGAAGAGAAGGCCCCCACAGCCCTTGTCCAAGTACAGAGAAGCAGTTCAGCCCTACAAAGTACCCACAGAAAAAAGGTAAATACAAGCAGGGATTTTGTTATGTGATGCTCTACAATTATCTCTTAGTGACCTGCTCTAAATGCTGTTTTCTACTTCAGAAATGGGCTACAAACCCAGAGGGACTTAAAAGAAAGTAAACAACAAGATGGAATCCAGCCAGAACTGTAATGCAATATATTAGTAATTTGGGTTTAAACTGCCCGACAACACCACTTATCCCAAATGCTCAGTGCCTGTCCCAAAGGAAAACACCGTAGTCCTTCCACAGAGCACAGCAAAAAGACAGCAGTCTTCCAGCAGATCAGGTCACAACTATCCAGGGATTAGAAATCAAAATCAGGAGGCTAACTTGTCCCAAGAAAGGGAAGAGCTGAAGCACTATGCTGTGGCACACTGTTTCATACAGAACAGGAACCAAATGAGATCCCATACTGTAAAACTTGGAATCAGACAGTGACAGATCACTTCTGTGCCTTCCTCCTGCCAAGCCCAGCTCCTCCATCTCTCTAACAAAGCTCTATACAGAAGGACTGAAAGCCAAGTATGACAGGTTTATAGCACTTCCATCCTCTAGCACCAGGGAATGTCAACGCACTCTCCTTGATAATCCTGCTAGTACTATGACAGACAAGGATGACACAAAATTATCAGGTATTTTTCAAAAGCAGTGACTAGGACAGCAGCAGCTTCATTTGGACACCTGAGATTTCTCCAGGGAAACAAGAGCCCATTCCCCAAGTATCACGTCAGTAAGAAGGACATCAGACAAACCTGAGAGCACAGACAGATGGAGCTTTGGGCCACCAATGCGCCTCATTTCAGTCACCACTTTGATGACAATTCAGAGGAACTGGAAGCACCAAGATAATTCTACCTTCCTTACCATTGTCTTTTTCAAGACGGTTGCTGAAAACTGGCAAGCACGTGCTGGATGGCTGAATGTCTCACCTCTGGATTGCTGCAAGGGTAAATAAATAAGCAGGTTTTCTTCAAATAAATAAATAAATAAATAATCTTACCTTATTCAAGGGAACTACCTACTGCAAACCAGGACTCCAAGTCCCATTCAGAAAGATTCCACAAGATCAGTGTCACTGGATGAAAACACCTCAGACTTCAACACCATATAATGGCAGTACTGACCCCTACACTAAGATTTACTCAGAGTAGCTCAATTAAAGGCAGCCAAAAAGGACAGAAGAAAAACACATTTACTCAAAATTTTTTAACCTCTACTTGCTTCACATACAGAGCAACAAACTGAAACAGACAAATGCATACAGAATTCTTTTATTTAACTTAAATCATGTAGTACTGAAACTACTAGAAAAAAGCAGAGTAAGAGAAACTAAAGGAGCCTTAGCTTCAGCCATTCAAAATAGACAAAGTTTCTTCTTTTCATAATGTAAAGAATCCCGAGTATATCGCAATAACAGGAATAAATTCTTACAACAGAATATACAAAAACATTTTGAATTATTTTTTTTATCTACTGATTCATTTTAATATAAACACAGGAATTTCTTTAGGAATAATTTATACACAGCAAGTCTTTTTATGTAATAAATTGGCCATGTTATTGTTTAATTTTCTCTTTAAAAAAATTTAAACAAGAAAACTTGGAAAATGTATTTGCAACTGCATCCATTCCTTAGCACTTTCTAGTTTAGTTTTTGTCCCAGAGGTAGACAAACTCTGGCCAATCCTTTCATCTCAAACCTCACTGGTTCAGAAAACAGAAGAGCTGATTTTTCAACATTATCTAAATCATTGCAACACTTCCACAACAACCTCAGCCAAATTTAGGGGGAGTGAGGGAGAAGGGATCTTCAGTATTCTTAAATAAAAATAAATAGGGACCCTGCCTCGCTTGTTTCAACAAAGCTTCAAATGGTGCTCGACATCTTTAGAGGCTGCATACGAGCTTTTAAAGTGATAAGAAATCTGCAAATAGTTCTTCAATAGCCATTATGAAAGACATCTTCCCTCTGTCTCTTACACAGTCACATCCTTCAAACCACATGGCCACCACAAAGCAGGTACTGGACAGCACAAGTGAGACTGGGTAGCAGCAAAACCCATTCTGTTTCCCTGACCAGTGAGGTTCTTGTAATCCATTGAGTTAACTGCCCTAGACAGTAAAGTGAAATGACCAGTTAAGATGATCCCACCCCAACCAGAGGGCTCTGGAAGACCAGGATACTGAAGATACAGAACATTTCCCCAACTCCTTTCTTCATCTGCTATTTACTGGGACACAAAGCTTGGGCAGGTAGGGGGAGAGGGACACGCCGTGACTTGGACAAGTTAGTGATCCTTTTTGGCATATTGTAAAGCTAGCTAGTAAACTGGTACCATCAAAAAAATCTGATCACATACAGACACACCCATACACAGACACAGAAAAGTGCCCTTAAATTATACTTTAGGCATTTATAAACTACAAACATTTTATAAAATTATTCTATGTACTTACAAAAATGCAATGAAACATTTAATTAGTTCTTGTAAACCAGATCTTCGTCAACTGACTACCCGTAATCTACTGGACTTAAAGCCCTATTGAAAATGCTAATGGTGACTGATCAGCAGAACACATACCAAGAAACAGAAGTAAAAAAAGATGAGCACACACGCATATGCACACACACAAACTGGTGATAGTCTGAAGGTACTTGCAAAACAGACCAACTGTAAGTTGAGACTGATTCACACAGACCGATGGTAACAACCGTTAAAACTCCTGGTAAGGAATTTACCACTCTGGGTGGGAAGGCCAGAGGTTCACTTACAAGTACCAATGATCAGAGCTGTGATACCTGAGCTCTGTTGCTGTCCCACAGACCGAGCTCAGGGAACTACCTCAAACTTCTTGCCAAGCCCTGTGTCTCTGTGAATACCCATTTCTACATCCTGCTTCATGTGTCACACAAACGTCTCTCAGTTCTGCGCTCCATTTCACAGCCTGCTTATAATTTCTGAGCAACCAGCTTCTGAACTGAGGCATCCTTCAAAGCCCTCCTGCCTGTTTATAGTTCTGTATCTTCAGCACCCCTGGCCACTAGTGTTATTTCTACACATCATTCTGAAACTCTTGTCTGCACAACTACTCATGGGTTAAGTTGCAATATCTGGCTTTTATCACTGGTTAGTAAGGAGTGGATCCCTTGCACCTTCCTCCACTGTTGTTCAGCCCAGTGATTAAATACACGGTTGACAAACAAATAAGAATAACAGGAAACAAGTGTTACTTGTACTAATGGAATGAAAAGGGTTTAAATATATATATATCTATATTATAGATATACATATGTAGATATCTATATGTATATATAGATATATATGTATGGAGTTACACCAACAATAGGAGTGTTGCTCACTTATATTGTACCAAACACCCCTCAGCAGTTCCCAGAGGACCTGACAGCAGCTCCATCTGGTGACCAGTCGTCCTGGGCAAACTGGGCTTTTTTATTTTTTCTTTTTCCTTTGTTTCTCAAGGCCAAGAGGAGCACCAGTGCAAACACCCCGAGAATCCAACAGCCCTTTGAACCCGCTTCAAGGAGCAGAGGCAGCGAGTGGAGCAGGGCCCCAGGCACACAGCCTGGTCTCACGCCCCCAGCACGCTCAGCTTCTGCCTCTGGTTTCTTGCTGCCCCACAAGAGCACCTCGCTCAGCACCAGGCACTGACACTTGTGTTTACATGGGAGCCACATTCCTTTTGCAACCAAACCACCTTCTGTGCCACCGAGCAGCTTCTAAATGCGAGTCAGGTGAGAACGACGGCCAAGCACTAAAAACAAAGCCGCCTGCTCCCCGCAGCAATGCCAATTTGTTACCCTACTGCATTAAAACATCTTGGTACCATTTGTCAAAATGCTGGTTTTCAGGGCTGGGTGGGCTTTTGTTTTTAATTTATAAACAAATTGGATTACTTTAACTTTATTCAAACATAGTTGAAGTTCTAAATAAATTTTCCATACCAGACAAGCCAGTGGTCTCAGGGAAGAACAACATTACAAACCATTTTATGACTCTATCAAGCCAACACTAATTCTCAGTTGTTCACATGCACAAACAACTTGATTTACTGTCCAAGGGAAGTCAGCATGAAAACCCCATGTGAATAAAGCTATTCAAAATGCACAAAACAACAACAACAAAGCTATGGAAACAAACAGAACAAAAAAGGAATTAAGCTTGAATTGCAAACACAGAACGCAATGGTATCATGAAGGTGGTTTGGTCCAGGAGAGCTGACTGTCATCACACGTGCCTATGTGATGCCATGTGACTGTCTTCTACTGAAGTGCTTTCTGAAACGTTTATCCTGATGGGCGCTATGTTGTTAGTGTTTCTTCCTAATTCATTTTAAAACCACCTACGTACAAGTATAAAAACCAGTAACTTGGACAGTTTTAACAAAACCCTCCTAGCCAGCCGAAAGATCTGAGGATCTCCAGTTGTGGTAGTCAATATGTGCAAGAGAGAGGAACAGTCACTGCACCAAAAGGTCACTGAAACCTCTTGAAAAAAAATGGGAAACCGGAATAATCTGGGAAAAACTTCAAATTTTGCTGGTTTCTCAGGGCTAGAAAGAAATGCTCCCTTCAAAGACAAACTCTGTAGTACTTCACCACAGCACTATGTTCAAGAGGCCATGCACAACTCCATGTAGCCAAGCACCATGTTATTCAGATACCACAACCAACACCTGCACCAACAGCTGCCAGAGCTGGAAAAAGAGAAACATTTTACATCAAGCAGCCAGCAAGCCTGTGTTAGTCCTGTGTGCTTGTAAACCAGTTACACGCTGTCAGAGGGCAGTTAAAATTTGATGGCTGGTCCATCAGAATCCACAGTTATGAAGCATATAAACAGGGGAAGAAAAGGGAACTCAATTTTTACTGGCACATTAAAAGAAATCAGTTCAATGTTAGTTTTGGAAAAAAAATATTAAAAAATAAAAAAATCAGTGCTATCATCAAACAGAAGCAGCAAAGATCCAAAGCTGTAAACTCAATGTAGTAGTATCACCAGGCAGCCTGTGACAGGTTTTTTCACTGTTTTGGTGTGGCTTTTTTCATCAAGAAAGCAATGCTATTGCTGTACAAGCCAATTTATTTTTAGGTGCTGAATCAGCCAAGTCTTTTTGGTGCTTGTGGCATCTGAGGGAAAACTGGCAAGAATGACTTAGCCCGTTCTACAGGACAAAGAGAAAGGACCACTCCCTTTAGGCAATACCTCTGGATCTTCAAACACTGTCAACAATTGACTTCTGCAATGGATTTCATCAAATAATTTGAAGTCCTTGTATCAAGTCAGCCCTGTCTCCACTCATCTAAACACAGAGTGTTCTGTTGCTGAACTGGGGCCTTGCTGTGACAGTCCTCACCTCTGTGTTTCCTTAAAAAATGATCACCCTAAGTCAGCCAAGGCTTGGATTCCTCCTCACCATAATGAATTGTAACAAAAAATTTGGAGAAACTCCTTGGAATTGAGGCAAATATCCTGAAGTGACCCTTTGTGACAGGCAGTGACTGTTCCCCTCCAGAACCTAGAGCATGTGGTATATGGAGTGAGAGGTTACCAGTATCAATGGCATTTGTTGGCTGCTGAGAAATGTGAGATGTATCTTTTGTATATACACACATATAAAAAAATAAGAGTGAGGTAGATAAATGTTTGAAAAAAAAAAAATCAAAAACTGTCCCCTGTCATACTCAAAAACCCTTATCTCAGTATTTAGATTTATTATGGGGCATCTCTACAGTGATTTAAACTGATATCACAAAAATAAATAAAAATCCTACATAGAATACCTTCTTAATTAACTTTTTTGTCTTTTTCATTTTTAAAAGGGAAAAATAACTATGGGACAGAGGCAAGAGAAGATAATGGGACCTAAACTACACAAGCAAAAAGCACTACAAACTTTTAAAAATCTCCAGTCAAAACTAGCAATCAGTATATTTTAACTCTTTGTTCTTACTCAAAAGATTTCAACATGTTCCATCCCAGAACCACCTCTTCACTGCCATCACTTGCTTGGATCAGTGCTAAACAAAGGCTTAGATGCTGTAACTGACGTAAGATGAGCAACTGGTACGGCTCCTTGGTTGTAGACTTTCTGATGGCCCCTCCTTCCCCTTTCACCAAGGCTTCTGCAACTGAAGAAACAAGCTTACTCATTTTCTTTTGTTCTGAGGTTTGGTCTATGATTTAAGCAACAAGCTTGTACTTGTACAGGTTTCCATAGCTGCCAACACGTAACTGCTAGCCCCAGCTACATGCTTTCCACCCAGCCCCCATGGAAACGGTGTGGTGGGTTTGTGTTGGTTTGGTTTACTGTTGGTTTGCTTCATTTCTTTTTTTAACCAGGGGTGCAAAGTGCAACCCAGGGTGCCCTTTGTGAGGGCTTCCTCATTAGGAAGGCAAAGAGCTGGGGTCTGCTGGAGCCAGCTGTTCAGCAGCCACCCTAAGGTTGCCTGGCATCACCAGCTGCAACTGGTGTAGCTCTTGTTCACAGGGTGGGAGGGTTAAAAGAGTCTGTTTAAAAATCAGTGACCCAAAAGCCTGGTGTCTGCTGTTGCACCCAACAAATACAAAAAGTAATACATATATATGTGTGTGTCTATGTGGGGAGTGTGTGTGGGGATGGTGGGTGGATGTGTGCCACAACCAAAACAAGCGGGGAGGGATGGAAGGGTAGGACCCTGGTACAACAATGAATATAAACACTGAACAAGAATGTACTAAATAGTTAACCTTTTTTTTTTCTGACCTGAGTTTGTATCATGCCTTGCACTGTAAGAGACTCGCATGCTGTCTGGGCAGAGGTTAGTGGGAAGGAAGGAAAACTGGGGTTTAAAAACACCACACACCACAGCACTGCTAGAGTGTTTCCGTGCAGGGTGTCCCTTCTTTCTCCATATCCCCCTCAAAAGCCCTGTAGCCCACACAGCCAAGATGTTGTAAAACAACTAATGGAAAAAAAATAATAGAAGAAAAAAAAAAAAAAAAGAAAAAAAAAGAGGAGGAAATGTATTTATAAAAAGGCATTAAACAGTTCATGGCAAATCATGTGAAAGGTATCAGTTACTGGGAAGGAGGAAGTAGAGGTTACACTCTATAGTACAAAGCATAAGAAAATTTGTTGAAGTGGGAGGGAAGGGAAGGAGGGCAGACCTGAAGGTTTTCATAGATTAAATCCACAAAGATAAAGAACAAAAAAAATAGCAGCTTTTTTCTGTACAGACATATAGATGAGTATCTGAACTGTAAAAAAGTTATAAAAGTGACACAAAAGACAATGTGTATGCAAATGATCCATGGTCTAACATAGAACTGCAAGACCCTTCAAGAAGTCTTAATAATAAAGAGAAAAGGTCAACAAAGCATCATAGACTTGAATCCGGTTACTGCTTTTTTTTGTCTTCTCCAATTTATGTTTCTAGGTGGTTTTTTTTCCTTGCAAGCCTGTGAAGGAAGGCAGGTTGCACCAATGGAGATCTCTGCCGGGTATTCTCATGGTTTTCAGCTCTCATTTTTGGCGGGCGGTCGACTTTTTTGTATGAAATGCACGTGTTTGTTTAGCTCACCACTGCCAGTTTTGTCCAGAATTCATTGGGATGGGGACAGGGCTGTTTCTTTACCCCATCCCTTTTATCTTCTCCATCACAAGAAAAAAGAGAATCACCACATTTTGTCCAGTTTTGAAAAAAGATCTAGACAATTTCTTTTTTCTTTTTTTTTTTTCAATTTTTTTTTTTTAAATACCAGTGTATGATTGAGTAGAATGTATTGGTCAGGATCTCTTTGAAACAGAGCAGTTGATTACTGTGCTCCTTCCATGCCTACAAAAAAAAACCAAAAAAAAAAAACCACAAACCAAAACAACAACAAAAAAAACCCCCAAAAACCAAAGAGTTCAGTTTTTTGGCAAAATTTGGCAGCGTTGAAAAATGGTAACAACCTCCGACGAATGATGGCCCTTTTTTTATTCTTTTACACGTTCCTAAAAAGATTAAAGAGCAACGTTAAAAATCCAGTCTTTTTTAGTTTAGCTTTTTTTTGTGTGGTTTTTCTGTTTGTTTGTTTGTTTTTTGTTTGGTTTTGTTTTTTTTTTTATAAAGACCTACAGTGCTGGGCAGGTGCTTGCAAGCGTACCAGGGAGCCACCTGGCCTGCGATATCTTTGATCTGATAAAAGTGCTGTCGGGTTGAACTTGCGCGCAGATATGTTTCCCATTATGAAGCAGAGAGAAAGATAGATAGAAAGAGGGGAGAGAGAGAGAGAGAGACAGACAGACAGACATCAGATCTCAAGTTTTCTGTTGCTATTTAAGTGTTAACATTAGAGTTTTAAAAGGCCAACTGTGCGCCCCATGAATGGAGTCCTTTACTGAAACAAACATCTGCTTGCATATTGAAAAAAGAAAAATACGGTAACTCGTTTACTGAAAAAAAAAACCAACAAAAAAAGGGTTCTCCCAAGTGCAGCTATGGCAGTTCTGAAGATCCACTGAGGTACAGTAGGCTGTTGAATATATTGTAGTATTCTTTCTTTCTTCCCCCAATGCATTTTTCTGTGTTCTACTCGGGTGAGATCCTGGCTCCAGGGATCAGCAGGCCGAAGACTGGGGCAGCGGCAAGGCCCTCTCGTTCTTGCGCCCCCCGTTCATGTGCGCGTACGGCTGGCGCTCCTCGAAGCTGGCCCGAAGGACCACCACGCCGGGGCCGTTCTCAGCTTTGTGTCCTGAGTGCTTGTCAGTGGGTTGGAGGGTGGAGGAGGGATCTAAAGGAATGCTCTCCATGTTTTCAGTCTCCAGGTCAAGCTCCTCTGTATCCGGAGGCTTGTTCTCTTCACTGTAGAAGAAGGAGACCTCTTTGAACGCTGGATCCAGCTCGTCTTTGATGCTACCGATGATTTCCAGGAAGGAGGGTCTCATTTTGGGGTTGTACTGCCAGCACATGCGCATCAGTTCAAACCTGGACAGGAAACACACAGCAAAACCATTAACAGAGGTGTTTCAGAGCCCTGGCTGGAGCCCAGCCAACCATGACTGAAGGAGACCCCATGGTTTAGGAAATCCTTCAGCTCTGACGGGAGACCAAGTGTCAGAATTCTCACAGGCTTAGGTCCCCATGCCACATTTCCACCTCCTTTCTAATCATTGATTTACTTCTATAGCTCCTATCTCAGCCTTCTCCACTCCCTTGCTCATGAAACAGTCTGGTAGATACCTGACCTCCAGGAGCTTTTCATACTTTGACTCTCTTTCTCCTCCAAAATATCCCATGCTTGCTTAATCACAGAGCTACATGATAGTGCCTCTCAGAGTATCTTTTTTCACACAACCAATCCCTTCCCTACCTTATGAATATTGTCCTCAAAAAAAATTAATATAGGAAATACACACAAGGTAAGGCACCACTTTTCTCCCCTTAAAGAAGAAAATTACATTAAAATTAATTGTAATCCCTCAGAGACATTTGCCAATTTCAATGACATTTTCTAATATTTTCTTTTTAAATTATGATGTTTTCATTTACAGCCAGGGATGCATTAATATTTTACAGAGTGTGAGATCATCTGTTTAAGCACATCCATGATTAGATCTGCATGATGCCCTGTGCTGGCAAAACAAAACCACCAAATGAAACAGGAACATGTACATAATGAAAACAGTAATTTCATGACACAGCAAAATTGGATATTCCTGAGAGATGGCCCTGAGCTTTAAACACAACACAAGAAAGGATTTCACAGCCTGTGAAGGTGGAATAGGGATGTCTTCTGCTCACACAGCACAAGTAATAGGGCAAATTTAAGTAAGAAA
Source organism: Chaetura pelagica (assembly GCF_000747805.2). Taxonomy (NCBI): domain Eukaryota; kingdom Metazoa; phylum Chordata; class Aves; order Apodiformes; family Apodidae; genus Chaetura; species Chaetura pelagica. The sequence continues at coordinate 2,771,159 of NW_009952879.1, read as the reverse complement.
AGGAAGATTAACATTAATTCCTCCAGCCAATCCTCTATATGCACAGCACTCAGAGGAACACACTGTGTGTAGGAAGTCACCACTGGCCACAACTCCTGCTTTCTGTGCTAGAGTAATAACACACCTAAAAAGCACCCCAAAGAAAAATCTTTCATTTAAAGTAATGTTCTGGAGAGTCCTTCACACCTCTGACTTACCTTCCAGCACTGTGACCAGCAGCCTAGGACAGTGGCCAGGCTAGGTTTGGTTCCCCACCTCTGCTGACCTTCCTGTGGAAGGTAAGCCAGGTCACCTAAACTTTCAGCTTTGGCTCTATAAAACAATAAAACCATTTTCCTAACTTCCACAGATTTTCAGCAAGTAAGCAAGCAGTTCTAGTTAATGTTTTATTTAGCTTCCACTGCCTTATGCCCTGGCAGCACTTAACTAGATCTCTGTAGCACTGTGTGGATTTTTATTTTTTTTTTTAAAAAAAGAGACAAAACCAAACAAAAATTCATTCCTTTTACGAATAGCACCATAGTCCATCACCGAGCAATGTCTTCATGTCTCCAGAGTCCCTACTCTAGAACAAACCTTTCAACAGGACTGGCACCCAGCTGGAAAACCCTGGGCTCTGAAGCCTGTGGTTGTGCACTGCTGCCCACAGCAGGGTCTGGAGTCTGGGAACCCTGTCCTGAAACAAAACCCAAGCAAAGAAATCACCTCCTTGGGAAATACTGCTGCACTTCCTCATAGGGTGCTCTGTGTTCTCCACTGACATGAACCAGCAAGGAGACAAGCTGCTGTGTTTGGGATGCAAACACTGCTGAGAGCACTTAAACCAAAACAAAAGCACTCTGAACTGAAGTGTATTTGAAGTCACAAATATTCCCTCCCGTTAGAGCTCAGTTGGCACAACTCTGCTTGAACAAAAAGCCAGCCACCTGAGAATGGCCTTGTGACACCCAAAAAGCAGCTGGCAGAACCAGTCTGTGCTGGGAGAACTCCCTGAGTACTCAAAGCTGTGTTGTAACAGGCACGTAGACATGCAAACACTGCTCAGCTATTGCTCGGGTTTGAGCCTTTTAAAAGTCTTTCATAGTGAAAGTGAAGCCAAACTATAAAACTCCACTATACCCTCACCCACAAACGAGGAGGAAAGCTTGATACATAAATATATAAAATCCATTTCTGTTACTTCATTGCTGTTTCCTTTCCAGCTGACTGCTGCATCCCTGAATAGAAGCCTTGGCTGGAGCCAAGAACACTGGGTATTCACTGGCGCTTCGCCCTGAGGCCTAAGGGCAACACTAAGGAGATACCACAAGCAGTGGAGTAATGCATGTGACATCAGCACAAACAAGGACATGTGATGTTTCTTTTAAGCCATTCCAGATTTAAAAGCCCTACAGAGTTCCCATAAAAGGATATTTTTTTTTCTTTTTAACTCTGTGGGTTCACAGACCTTGCTTACATTATATGAAAAAAAAACCAACCCCAAACAACAAACACAACCAAAAAACAAAACACCTTTCCAGAAGACAATGAAAGAACTTACAGGCTGTTAATATCACCTGAATAGTTTTTATAAAGTGTGTTTCTGACTGGTGGCAAGTGAGCTCAAGGAAGCTGCAGGCATCATCACGAGAGACAGGAACACCAGCGTCTTTCCTATGCATCTTTTGCTCAAAGAACTGAGCAGAAACTGTTACCTTTTGCACTGAGACAGTAAAAAACAAAATGGAAAGTCACCATAGAAGCTGCATTCCATTACAGCATGTGTTGTGCTTTGCATCAGACTTGATCTGGTGGGGAGCAGTGAAAAGACCTCTCCTGTTCTGCTGCTGCTACATGCTGACACCACCCCTGTGCCACAGACCCTGGTTTCTAACCGAGTGCTCAGCGGGAACAAAGGGAAAATCAGCAATGCCTAAATAGTCTAGTCATCTACAATACATGTGGGGGAAGCAATTTTGCTTCAAAAACAGAGTGGAATTCCAGCCTCCACAACTTTTAAAAGCCCCATGGGAACACAGTGTCTGAGAGCTTCAGCTGTAACAAACCTTCTTGCCACACAGCCATCACCTGAGGAACACTGCCGCAACAATGGCCGTACATAAAAACATCACTTATTACACAGGAAGAGGAGAAAAACAGCAAAGCTCCCCCTGGCACCATCTTATTGAACCATCTGTCTTTATGCATGGTTCTGTCTGTAAAACCATGCAAACTATGCCAAGAGGGTGTAGCATAAACAGACCCGAGTCTTGTTTCACCTTGTGTAAAAAGCCCCTAGAAACACTGTCCCCTTTGTGCTTGGCCCTTTCACAGAGATTTCCCACCTCTCTGAACCACAAGACAACTGCAGTATAAAATCCCTCTTTGCACAAGCATCTGACACAACCAAGCTGCGGAAAAGAACCTCTCCAGTTCTTCAAGTGCCCATCCATCTAGAAGCTACTGCCTCACTGCTACCAGGGTGAGCGAAGCACGGCCACTAGCGAGCACTGCCAGCACAGCGGTCTGAGGAGGGTCCAAGGCTTCTTGCACCATGTAGCATTGATGCAGAGGGGCAACAAGAGGCCCTTGGTAAAACTACTGCACTGTGGCTGGAGTGTGCATGGCTGTGTCAACACCCTCATAATCTGCAAGGTTAAAAATAGTAGGTTTGGTGACAGTTGCAGCAAGATTCTTCTCTCTATTCTCATCTATGCTTCCCCACAGCAGTCCACATCCTCCACCTGTTCTGGAGGATTTTGTCCATCAGCATGCTCACCTCTCTCTACAGAATTCAGGTTGTTTCCAAGTCAAACTAATTTAAAGAAAACAGTGTCTCTGATCTGTAGCCTCCCATGAGACACACAGACGTGCAGTTCCTGGCTCCCCTTCTGGCTTGCTCTCACACAGTATCAAGCACAAGAAGTACACTGACTTCCCTGCAGCAGGTGGACTTTGCTTTCTGGACATCTTGAGTTAATATTAAAGTATCAGTTGCTACCAGTGAGAACTTATACTGTCTTGAAAGTACCCTCCAGTGGCACAGACAGTCCAAGAAATCTGTCTTTAACAGATTTTTTTAGCAACCTCCACAAAATGTAAGACCTATTTTACAAAGGGTTTCATCAAGCACTTGAGACAGCACCTACCTGAAACGTGCTGGGGATGCATGGCAAGATACACATGCCATTTTGGGGCTCTTTGCAACTCTGTTACAAGCCCCTTTCTGCTCATTCCATAATTTTCTTCCTACCTCCCTTGCTGACAAGCAGGTTATCAGGCAGCTGAGAGGGGAGAGGAACTCTGCCTACAGACCAGGTCTCTGTGCCTGGTAACAGCAACACATCTGAGGTTCAAGACTAGCAGCAGTTGTCAGGTCACTGAGTGCTGCTCAGCACCGTTACAGGATCTTGGGCAAACAGGATGGAAGACGGGGAAATGAAGCAAGTAACAGGGAAAGGAAGAAGCACCACAGCAGCACAGAATACGTTCTTTGAATGCCAAATGCATGAGCATGGAACAGAGGTGAAGATTATTCCTGGAGCTCCATACTGTTATTCCTACAGCTATTTGAATTTCAGCAGACGTGGGTGTCTGCTAATAGGAAGACAAAACAAGCTGCAAGGGAGATAAAGCAAGTCACAATAAGTTTCTGCAGTCAATGTATGTTGGGTTTTTTTAAATTTTTATCAGTCAGGATGTTTTATTCACAACTGTATTAAAAAAAAAGACACCACTAAACTGGATATGCCTTAGGTCTGAGTTCAGCACTGTTCCTTCTTCTGTTGGTTAAATTCAAAGGAAGATTTTTTATTCTACACCTCTGCGATGTCAGGGTGACATCCTAGTGGCCATAACTCATGTGTGAACACCCAGCAAGCAGAGGAGTATCTCTGAGGAGGAGGAAGGAGAACGGGCCAGGTGGGCTGCAGTAAAGAGCTCGTCGTGCTGCGACGCCCCCCCTGTGCCCCTGTTCATACCACACACGCTCCAGGTTAACAGGGAACCTCTAATTGCTGAATCTTTTGCTGAGTTTCTTCACATTGTAGAGGTTTGGGTTTTTTTCCTATAGACTTGGGGAGCTGACCCCTTCACACAACCCTATTCTTCCATTTCTGCCTACTCCTCCCCTCCATTACACAGCTCTGACTGTGTTAAACAATCTCCAGTCAATCTGACTGCCAGAAATTCTCCACAGCATCATGGAAGGGAAAGAATGCGAAACTGAGGAATCACATGGCAGTTACACCTCCCCCTGCATATACCACCCATCCCCCTCAAACAACAAAACAACACTGCCTGTCATCTGAAACCAAAGCCCGTGCTCCAGCCAAAAAAGCTCTTTTCCTAAGAATCCCAAGCAGCTGAGGCCCTTAAGTGATTGTATCCCTTCTGTGGGCCTCCAACAAATGTCAATAACTGCAAGACGTGATATTTCCTTCCCAACCGCCAGTTTGGGAAGTATATCAAAGTAATAAAGTCTGAACAACTGAAACTGCTATACACAAAAGCCAGCAGAAGTATTTCAACAATGTAAAGCTAAAAACTGAAGCCTGCTGCACTGC
>NW_009952879.1:2757599-2766557 GCF_000747805.2 Chaetura pelagica | reverse complement strand
CCTTTCTGTGCTGACAGAAAAGGAGACTGTTAGCAGGGGAGATTTGCTTATTTTAATGCCATGAGCATTGGGACTGCAATAGCAGATCCAAGGCTGCTTCAGACAAAGGAACGATGCACTCACTTGTCTCTATGCTGAACTAAAAAATAGAATTCCACTGTTTATGCACAATACATTTCAGTTCACCCTATGCTCTTTCTTTATACTCAACAGAACTACTTGAAGAAAAGAGACAAGATCTTGTGACAAAGTCTTGTAGCAAATGTCACTTGAGAGCTTTTAAGAAGTCTTATTTTATTCAGGATCAAAAACATTTGGGCTTATTAGGTAGCCCAAAGTGAGATTCTGGCCACAAGCAAAGTTGTTTCCTGGTATGTCTGATCACTCTAAAATCCTAGACTGACAGAAAATGTTCTAACAAGCACCTCATGTCACTACTGCTCTTTAATAACCCCTCCCGTGGCAGGCAAGGCAGAAGCGGGCACTGAAGATCAGGAGAATAAGCTGTGTACTGAGAACAGTGGTGACTGCTGGCACTTACAGCATATCAGGACAGTTGTCTGGTTTTTCCAGCAGACCTCCTTCCATCACAAAGCGGAGCACTTGTTCATTGGTCATGCCTTGGTAGGGCTGCTCCGCCAGCGTTGCAATCTCCCAAAGCACAACACCAAAAGACCTGGAAGACAAAGCAGAACTTTCAAAACCCAAGCCATCTTTACAAAGATATTTTTCCTTAGGTGATGCTGACCAGTGTAGGTGACCATGGGTGTTTTATTTTACAAAAAAATTCCAACTGCTCGAAGCATGCAGCTATGGTGAAAGCCACACGACCTAGAACAAGGGACTGCTGACTTCAAACACCTCTAGTCAGTGGTGAGAAACAGGCTCCCAGTTCTGAAGGACTCTTCAGAACAGCCTATGTAAGAAAAGACTAGTAATTGTACATCTCCATTTTTCACACCATAATCTACAGCTCAGAGGTGATCATGATGATGATCATGCAGTGGTCCAACGTTACTTGGTTACATCAGCTCTGTACAGGTCAATCAGTAAAAAAGCCACCACAAGCTCATTGCATTGACCAGTCCCTTCCTAACCCAGAGATCTAACCTTCAAGCTTGCCTGGTGAATCAGCTCCTATCACACCTTTCCCATGATTTTGAGTTCAGACTTTAGGCACACTGTGAGGTGGGAAGAACAATGGAAAGGGGAAAAGAAAAGAAGCAGGTAAGGAAAAAAAAATTACAAAATTCTGTTCCTATCTCTGCCCTTCCAGTACAGCGAACCCCAGGCTGGATAGACACACCTGATGACTGAAGTCTGCAAAAAGATCCCTGTGTGACTGGGTGCAAGGAATCAAACCTCCTAAGCAGGTGGAGAAGTTGCAGAGACCAGTTATTCAAAGTGAGCTCAACATCATCCCCCTCAAGCCACAGAAACAGCAAGAAAAAAATCTGTACATTTAAAAAATTAAACTCAAAACCTTCATGTAATATATTTCAGGTACTTCTGACAGCAGTTGAGAGGCAATGACATAGAACTGTAAGCTGTCACTCCAGCACAAGCTGCTTTTCCTCAGAAATACCTTAGTCACAAAAATACCATTTCAAAGCTGCATTTTTTCCTTGCTGCTCTAACAAGCAGAGAGCTAGACAGTAAATGCACACCACACCTGTGCAGCTCATCCACCTCACCACTAAAAGCAAGTGAACCAACCAGCCTCTATTCCCCAGGCACAAAACCACTTCTTGAGTAATACTTTCCATTTATCCCTCTGCTTTGGCTTCTTCCATGTTCTAAGACAAAGGTGCAAAGGATCAAGGCATTTGACTTAGAGCAGGAGTCAACAAAAACAGTTTTTGAAAAAAACCAAACAAAACACAGAAGAAATGTGAATATTCTCCAACTTCTTGTATCAAGACCCTAATCTGCTGCTTCAGAAGCAAAACCTTTAAGCCCCCTAGAGAAACCCAGTTACCCCTTTTGCCACGTGTGTAACTATGCTCTTGAAGCGGAGCTTCTAGCTCCTTCCAACTAACTACAAAGACCAACAGCAGGGAAAAAAGAAATCTGTCTAACAATAGGAATTGATTACTAGTGAAGAAAGATAAGTATAGTTATGTAACTGGTTAGTTTGAACATAAATATTGACACTTTCTAAAAATACCTCCGTTTAAAGTTAGTTTATTGAGCAGACATCGCTCAAATTGTCTGCCATACACTGAAGAGTCCTACACTTCTGGAGCTGCTGTGCAAAGAAAGTCCAGATGCTGTCCTGCCTTCTGTGGCTAAAATGCTGAGTCAAGCTAGGAGAAAAAGAGTGTAGTTTCAATAGGGTATTGTTGTGAAAACAGGAGTCCAGTATTATTAGCTGGTTATGGTAGAGTGGTTTTATCTTTCAGTTATCCACTGCATCTAAAACAGTTTGCATCTGGAGCCAGAAGCCACAAACAGTCTTGCAATTGTTTGCCTTTCAGGGAAGGCAGGGACAGAGGGTCAACTCAACATTTTGGCGCCTTTGAAGCTACTTTGATCACTGCAGGAATAATGAGAACAAGTCTTGTGCACCTACAAGTCATATTATCATAACAAATAAACTTATGTTGCTCCCCCAAGGCAGCTACCAGCTCTGAAGTAATGCAAGATGCTAAGGACTTATTTATAGAAATACACCCTCACCCTGAATGGTATTACATTAATTTTAAAATGTTCTCCTTCCCCAACTACAACAAAAACAGTCTTGTCTAATTACCTCATTCTTCAGTCTGAAGAGCAAGAAGAGAGTGGATTGCCAAAATAAAGCTCCACCCTTCAAAACCTCCAGACACTCTTTTTGCAGTTTGCTGTTTCACCTTACAGCTTATAAATCTTGGACTCTGACCACTCTCAGAGTGTTGTCTGTTTGACATTTTGGCTTCTAAAACTCATCTCGAAGAACATGGAACCAGATGTCACAATTCCCTACCAAAAAGGCAGCAAAAACGTTCTCAACGTTTTTTTATTGTTTGATGAAAATAAATGGCCCCCAAAACAGCCAAGCTACATGGCTTACATGAAGCAACTTCAAAATCTGAACCAATACAAGGAGTCAGGTAATTTTTCCTGGCATGAAGAGACCTAGGTAATGTCTGGTCTAAAAGTTATTGAGAAGTAAACCTTTTAGCCATAAGCTGATCAAGTAAATAGGCACTGTTTCATTACACTGATAAGTTTCACTACATTTGGAATTCAGATTATATATCTAGATCTGTGGATACATGTGGCAAACACAAATGTGTAAGTGTTCTAAACAAACATCTTCACAGTGAAATCAGCATTTTGTACCTCAAACTAGTAGTATATGTACCTATGTCAACCAAATTTGAGAATAAATAATTTCTAACAATTAAGGTGAAGAGCCATTCCAAGGAAGAACTGTCTGAAATACCCACAAGACCTGTGGATCTCCTCTCCATAAAGCCATTTTTTCTCCTCTATGCTTTCAAGTAGAGACCTGTCATATTTTGTTCCTCCTCTTAAGTCCAATGTTACAGTCAGTAAGCTTCTTTCCTTGATGTGACTTCTGGCTAGGATATTTCATCCACTGTCCCACTGATTAACTACAATATTTTATGTTCAACCCTGCTTTGGACTGGGTAACTGAGGAAAGCAATTCTTGTTAACACTGAAGGGAGAATTCACCTACTTCCTGCAACAAGCACTAATTTACTTCTGACACTTGATTTGGCATCACATCTGTGGGGTCCTTTTGATTGGAATTTAAGCTATATTTAAACACTGAAGTCACTTTATCAGTTCTAGGTTAGAAGGAAGGCCTGTGGGGAACAAGTGCAGTGCAGCACTGAGGCTCAGCACGCGACCCACTGTAGCTGGTCCCGATACAACAGCTGGGCTGGGAAGTCACTGCTCTGTGGTAAAAAGGGGCTGGTCTGTCAGCTCTCACTACAGGCTCATTCAGTACTACATCTGGGGATTTTCTAGTGATATATTCCAAATTTCTGTCTGCTTTCTGAAGCCATTACAAGTCCCAAAATCCTCTTACTGCAGGGGGACTGCCAAAAGCATGCCTGCACTGTTCCATTAGATAAATGGCTGATACAGGGCTTCCCCTTCAACTCAAACGGGTTATTTTCATCTGTTTCCAAGTTTGAGAGTTATTGGATTCAGAGGTAAGTTAATAGCCAGATGCAAAAAAAAAAATTAAGCTACATTCTGGTGCTTTGCTTTTCCACTTTTTATGTAATTCCTCTTAACAAACCTTCCACTCTAAGCTGGTGCTGTAGACTACTGTCCACTGGCTTCAAAATCCTCAAGCTGTTTAAAGAAAATGCAGCTTACTACTAAAATACCATTCCTACTGACTTCTAGACATTTGGAGGCAACCAGATGCCAACTCTGTAACAGATCAGCAGTAAAAACATCTTGTTAGGAAGGCAGAGAAACCATAAAAGACAGAGTAGAGGTTTTGCCAGTACATGTTAATCTTCTGCCAAGTCCACCCTACCTATCTGCAAAAGTTGGGGATGGGGAATTGTTCCAAAGTACCATTTCTTCAAAGAAGTATATGTTGAAATTTCCTAAATGCCTTTATTTAATAACAGCACAGATACAGCAAGCAGGCAATGTGCTTTTAAAGAAAAAACTATTTCTGCATCTTGTGGTATATAAAAGAAGCAAACAAAGCTCCAAATGGAGAAGGATATACACAAGGGAGAACTCCCATGAAAAAACCTGCTTGTGTACACAAACCATCTGCAGGAAAGTAGAGTTATTTACACAGAAGGTTTTGATGGAAAAGCAGGTCAGCGCTGTGAAAACCTTTCTATATTCTTGGCAACTTCTAATGCTTTTCTTGAAAGAGAGCAATCTGAGAAATGACAACTTGCTCTTCCAGGTGAAGGTAATGTTTTTCACTGTACAACTGATTTTACAACCCACAGCAGGAAACATGCAGCCACCTCCAGTTTTGGAAATCCATTTAATTCTGTTCTCCCTGAGAGCATAATTTAACCTCAGGAGCTCTTGATTTTGCAATGGAAATATGAAATATAAAGCAGAATGCTTCACACTGGAAAAAGAGAGTTAGCTCTGAAAAGACAGAAGAAGCAGTATACTTAGTTAAGTCCACTTGAACAAGAAAACAGGCTAGAAAGTAGAGGGGCTGAAACAGTTTTTCCAAGCCCTTTTTTTGTTACCAGACATCGGAGTGTGTTGTGAAGACTCCATCTTTCAGTGACTCTGGGGACATCCAGCGGACGGGCAGCAAACCTTTCCCTCCTTTACGATAATAATCTGTCTCATAGATATCTCTTGTCATGCCAAAATCTAGAAGGGATAAATGTTTTTTGAGTTTGCATGATAAAACTATGAACACCTCCTCTTACTACAAGCCCTTGTAGACAGCACAGAATCACAGTTCGATGCAAAGAATCTGCAAACTGTTACTGAGACACTTTATGTTGCAGCACTTCACCTGCTGCCCTAGGGCTGGTCAGCTGCCCACCCCACCAAACCAACTGACATTTTTATCATTGACTTCAGTGGGTGAGAAGTCTGAGTGATTTAAATATACTAATATGAAAAGTTCCAGGATTTATGCTCAAGCCTTGCAGCAAACTACATCTTCTGAAGGTCATACAATTCATTAATCTGTTCTATAAACTCAACGATTTTCTGTTTAAACAGTATAAAGAACTCCTTTAGTACTTAATACTATTACACTTAATTAAAGACTCTTACATGTTGAGGGAAATGCTTCTCTGATGTTTTTTTCCTTCTTTCTAAAGGTAATTTCCAGTTCCTATATAATAATTAATCTCAAATGCTACAGAGGATTAGGTTATTCATTTATGACCAACAGACCAATATTAAAGATATACTTTGGGTTATACACGTCCTTAGCTCTAAATATGAAAACTTTTGCAAGACTTCGATCTAACAACAATTATCTCCTGACTGTAACTCTTGACACACACAAAACTGCTGGGTCTTGGACTAACCTATTTAAACCAGGTACTATGTTTTCAGACACTAAGCAGAAGTTAAAAAAAAATCAGGTGCCATCAAATCTCTTACTAATATTAAACATTGTTTGCTCACACAGCTGACCTAGGGCAAAATCCATTCTATCACCAGAGACCTGTAGTTGCCCCTTTTATCCTGGGACAAAGCAGTGAAAAGAAGAGAATTCCTCCAGTTCTCACAGACATTATTACCAGTCTGTGACTTGGAGGGGTGACTGACCAGTGATCCTTCTCATTCCCTGTTTGCTTGGGAAATTGGTCCCCTCAGTGTTTATGACTAAAAAGCCCATCTGTGCAGCTATTCTATCACTCCCACACACCAGGGTGACCTTATCCTTTTGAAAGTTCTTTAAAAATGTTCTAGAAATAACAAATATAAGCAAAGATCATAGGACAGTGCAGCATAAAGCTCTTTCTCTGAGATCTAACAGTGAATAGGCATGTTCCAGTCAAGATGCTCCTGAACTGTTTCTACATGAAGGGATTTTCAATACCAGCACATAAAATGAGAGCAGTGAAGCTTATTTCACTAAACACTTTCAGGGTAACCATGTGTCACGTTCAAGGGAAGAAACGCACCAGCTTCAGTTCAAAGGATTGTACAACATGCTGGTGGGGGGAGGAGGAGTGGGAAAATTAGAATTGGAAGGATTCAGCCTGGCTTCCCCTGAACCTGCAGAAAATGCACAAAATCCCCCAAAGATCTTATTTCCTAATTAACTGACTCAAAATGAAATCATTTTTTCTTTCTCCCAAATGACAGGATTACTTACACAAATTATCAAAATAGCTGAGTTAAGCTCTGAGAGAAAGAATTAGTTTCCTACAGCAGAAGGCTGTTGCTATACATGTTATTTTAATATGCACAACTCAAAAACAGCCAAAAGCTTAAAATCACTCTCTCTGGAGAGAAGTCTGAAAAAACTCATCTGACACTATTTTGGAGAGATGTTGAAGGGGGAAAAAAAAAAGTGGTGTTCTAACAGCAGAGCAGAGGAAAAGCCATTCTGTTGTCTGGAAAGCAGAACTCCAGTCGAGACTGGAAAGCATCCAGCTGAAATCAAGCCTTACATTTCACTTCCAAATCAGATATGCTTCAAAATAATCCTAAAATTCTTATTTCTTGAATCAATAAACAGGAGATGGAATTATTTTTGCGCATTAACAGAAAAGCAAATGACACATCAGTGGTAACTACGCCATCCAGCCAGATGTCTGCAGCATCTGCACCTCCAATCACTGCTTCACTAGTTCTTTTTAAACCCACACATTGTATGATTTCCTCACTGGAACAACAGCAACTAGAGGTATTCCAAGAGTTTCAACATAATGTTGACTGCTCACAGTTCTTAAATCACAGCAAGCCTTCATAAGGAACATATTTCATTTTGCAGAAATTTAAACTAGAGCTAAGTTTTAAAAGGTCTTTCAAACAGCTTTCAAAAAATTAAAGTGCTTCTAAGCTGCTCATTTTTCAGGATGATGTTTCCCATGTGTGTAAAAGTCAAGAAAGCACACCTCCAATTTTTACTGTGAAGTCTTCTGCCACCATGCAGTTCCTTGCAGCAAGATCTCTGTGAACAAATTTGTTGGCGTTGAGGTAAGCCATCCCATCAGCAATCTCTCCTGCCATCTGAATCATCTTCTTCAGAGTTGGAGGTGTCTGGCCAGGATTATTCTGAGCAAGATGAAGAAGATATAACAGGTAAGGTGAAAACAAAGCAGCCATTTCTACAGACTGTAACATACTGGTTTTTAAATACAAAATAATTCACATTATCACAATTCAGCCTGACAGAAGGGAAAGAAAGGCTCATTGCCTGCTGCCTCTGGTGTGATGCTGTTTCATTCAGGATGAGTCTAACTGAAGAAAAACATCCAGCAGCTCATGACTCACCTCCGTGTCTGGCCTTAATGATCTCAGGTAACTTTTGAGGTCCCCACGTGTCATCAGCTCCATGATAACAAGCGTAGGTTGGCCCTGAGAAACAACACCAAGTAGCCTAACCTGGAAGAGGAAAACCAAACATTCAGCTACAAATACAGCTAACTGAACTGTCGTAAGAATTTGTGTTGGTAAGTAGCCCCAAACATACAGGAAAGTAGATTTGGTTCCACTCTGATTCCTGGTTCACAACACCACAAAGCTGCGCAGAGCGGAAGCTAAAATCCCACGTTCCTGCATCAGTCAGTGCAGATGTGTCCCTGATGCCAACAAGCACCAGGGCTGCAACAATCCCAACCTTGTTACATTTCCATGACCTACCACATGGTGACAATTGAACTCCTTCATCACCGAGGCCTCATTTAAGAACTCTATCCTCTCCCGCATGCTTGCAGACTCATTGACAGTCTTGATGGCCACCCTGGTCTCCGGCTCATCCTTCACCACTCCCTTGGCTATTCCCTCATACACCATTCCAAAGGAGCCTTGTCCAAGCTCCCGACACATGGTGATCTTCTCACGGGGCACCTCCCATTCGTCTGGAACATACACTGTGGAGAGAAAGAACAGGCCAGTGGTGCAATCACCCTCTGCTTTGTGATGCCAACTGCCAAAACACTTCTACTGTAAAACACACAAGACAGGATGCTGAGACCTTCCACGATGTATGCAAACAGTCCACTGGTCCACTGTCCTTCTCATGCAGAGACAGGCAGATGCTTGGCATGTAAGTCAATCTTAAAGCAATGTATAGATGGACTGGAAGTGGGCTCACTGTGGTATTGACACAATGGGATGGAAATTAGGAACCTCAAATCACAAAATCAGGGTGGGAAGAGGCTTGAATCAATACTTTAGGTTTGAGCTTTTCTTGGGATCCTTGGTTTTCTAATTCTTCCAGGCAGCATCAAACATACTTGACCAGCTGTATCAGTTTAGTGTCTGGTATATTCTCTATTAACAGATTGATTTTATGACCAGAGGGAAAGA
>NW_009952879.1:2707286-2757380 GCF_000747805.2 Chaetura pelagica | reverse complement strand
GGAAAGAGACTCTGATCTAGGAGGCTCTTTGCATGAAACCATTCTGATCACTTGCACACACTGTTGCACCAGCTAAGACAGAACTTGCTGCTGCTGCAAGTCTTTGATCTGAGGCAGAAAAGAGATCTCAGAAGGTGACTGCCAGGAGGGAGGACTGCCTCAGGCAACTCGACATGTGAGCAGTCCCTGATGCTCCTGGCTATCAGTCACCAAAGAAGGGGACAGTTGTGTTACATGCTGTGCGTGGGCGAAATGACAGGATGGAAAAATAGAGGATCATAGCATGAACACTGACAGGGCTTTAACCCTAATGGTGCCACTATGAAAAATAACAACAGGCTGCTGTCACTCTGGCTAAACCCATCAGTCTCCTGGGGGCTTTTAGAACACTACTCCAGTAAGATGTCCACAGCAGTAGCAGCAAACAAAACCATAAACAGAAGAACTGATGCCTCAAGGAAATTAATCTGATGTTCTGATTTCCTCCTGCACTTGAAGAGCTCCACACATCCATAATCCATACAAGTATGGACACATGCTTATTACTGACAGCCACCTCTCTATGTGTGTGAGACACTGAAACAGGTTGCCCAGGGAAGTTGTGGAAGCCTCGTCCCTGGAAGTCTTCAAGGCCAAGTTGGATGGAGCTCCAAGCTACCTGATCTAGAGGGAGGTGTTCCTGTTTATAGCAGGGAGGTTGGGACCCGATGATCTTTAAGGTCCCTTCCAACCTTAACCATTCCATGATTCTGTGAGGAACTAATGAATCACTCAGTCATTTCAGTGAAAACATCAATGGATGAGTAGAAGATAATCTGAAACTAACCTACAGGAAAAGTTTCAACAACTCCCCATTATCAATAGGCAAGTGACATTTTCATGTTATCACCAACTGATTCTATGTATGTGCTAATAAAATGAAGAGAGAGAGGTTTTACAACATCCCTTTTAGAGCTTCCTACCTTTCAAAGTCAGACACAAAACAGATAACAGGAAAGTAAAAGCATCAGAGGTGTAAGGTCACACTTACCATCTGAAGCACTGAAGTACTCGGGGTTCACAGAAGCATAAAGTACTCCATTGCCCAGTCTGTCACTGTTCCTGTCAAAACATATTTTGTCTTTTGAATCTTTAAACCACAGCAAATTTCTGACCACCTCTTCTACAGCTTTTCCACCATTTGCTCAGCCACAGAATATTATTTATGGCATGGGGAGAGCTTTTCAGACAAAGTGGACAAACCAAGTTCTGATTCTACCTCACAGGATCAATGGGAAAACAGCCCAGAATAGCTTTCTCAGGAAACCTGATGATTTCTCTATACCAAACCAGCACCAGAAAACCATAAACACAAGGTACTTTTAGCTGCTGGGTAAACTTCCTTTAAGAAAGGCAGCTGTAGGGAGATACACCCAGGAGACCCGTGGCTGAGAACATACTGTAACATCCTCTGCTGTAATGTGGGAGAGAAGTGATCCAGCAAAGGACAAGACTATTTTAGTGGGGAATTCCATTAAACTATTTTATAAATGTTTCTATTATTTCTTTTTAAAAACACACACACCCTGCTCTCCCCCACCCCCTCCAAATTACTGGGGTGATTTTCAGAGTAAGACAATTACTCAGCACTGTGAGAGCTCTTGCAGGAGACAGGCTGTAGAAATAAAATTATCAATCAGACCTCAGAAAATCAAAGACAAAGATGAGTTACACTTCACCTAGGAAAGCCCAAGGGAAGACCAAGCAGGTATCTGTACTTCACTAGCTACAAAGCCTTTTCTGGAGTGCTTGAGGACTGATACTACTGTCTGCACACAAATTAATTAGAGCTGGAAATAATGGGATACTCAATGGGCATAATTTATCTGAGTGTAACAAAAAACCTCCGCATAACGGAGTTGAAAGTTTGAACATTTGCACTGACTACTGACTCTATTTTCACTATGTATTTATATTCAATGTAAAAAACCAGAAATTAAAAATAGCTAGTTACAAAAAATAAAACTGAGGAAAATAAATCAACAGAACAATCTCCCAGACTGCTCTGTCCAGGAGGTAATTTAAGTAGATATAAAGACTTCAAAAAAAACCTCTAGAGTTTGCAAGAAATCAAATTAAACTAAATTGAACTAAGTTTTCATTTATATTGACCCATATTTCAATCAAAGCCTCTGAGTATACAGATCCAGTGTCTGCCATCACTGTGCCAGTGGGTGTATGTTCCTGACAACCCTTGCTCTTCCCTCTCCAGCATGACACTGTAATAAAAAGCTTCTTCATATCTCAAGCAGCAGCCACATGCTTGATGGTAACTCTAAACCACCTACTTTACACACCAACAAGACAGAATTTACTTCAGCTTCTCAAGTCCCCTGAATGCCATTTGCCTTTTTAATTCCTAACTTGCTCAATGAGCACAGATTTGAAAATAAACATTCCTCTCCTGCAGTTTTAACCACAAGCACATGTAACTCACCTCTTTTTGTTAAAGACACAGATCACTGCTAGTAATCCCGCAATGATCAACAGCAAAACAACAGGGAGCACAATTGCCAAGTGCAGGAAGTCTCCATACTTTGCTGCTGCAATCAACAAGAAAAAATTGCATCAGGGTTTCTATAAAATCTCCATTAACAAAGAAACATTCAAAACCCACTCAATATATTTCCATACAGGGAAGAAATCAAAGTACTCATTTTCTTGTTTGATGTGGAAAAATGTACTCACAAACACTCCAGATGAGTGGAACAAGAAAACAGATAGTAAAAAGCATTAATTTTGTACAGAACAGTGTCTGTCTGCAGTTTATTTTCACAAGTTATGCTGAATGACTTGCATTCCTCAGTGAGCAACAAGTAATTGTTCCCTTGCATATTCACCTTTTTTCCACCTTTTTGTTCACCTTGCAATCACTTTAACATTCAGAAAATGCACACACTGCTCTTGAATTCGATTTCTTCAAGTCCAGCAATTAGAAAACCAAAAAAGAATAAAAGATGGAGTTCCAATTTTATGTTCACACATCTGCTCTACAACTAAATACAGAAGTTCTTGAGAGAGTCTCTGTGGACACTACAGTGTTGGTCTTCCCAAATACAAACTACTCCCATTGTCAGGACCAGTATCATCCTTTCACCAGCATGTTATATTTAGCAAATAAATGTCACTTGGAACAGGTCATATGAAAAAAAAATAAATCTTGATATTTAGAAAAACCTGCCAGCCAAAAATCTAAACAAACTGTTTCTTGTATTATTATGCAATTTAAAGCAAGTTTGCCTTATGGCCACAGGTTTTGTACAATCCAACTCCATGTTTCTACAGCTAACATTCCATTCCCAACAGAGTTGTACATCATAGGAAGTCACAGTAGTGTATTCTGCACACACACCATCTGGTTGCACCTCTCATATATATAGAATGCATGCAAGAAAAGGACCACACCTCAAAAACACCTCCTGGTCTTCAACCTTTGCAAAAAAAAAATGGAACCAAGTTCTCGAAGAAGCATCAGCAAGTAAGAGTAGTATTCAAAATACAGGCGAGAAGCTAACACACCTAGTTTTATATGTAAAAATCAGTAATTATTAAAAAGGCAATAGGCCCCCAGTTTGACACAGCTGACAAACATTCATCTTACATTTGGGCTGCACATAGAAAGAGATGGGCTCAGTCCATGAACCGTTTCCAGCTAACGAAGTGGCCTGAACTCTAGCAGAATAGTTTCCAGGGTTCAGGTGAGTTAGTTTAGCTCCTCCAAGCTTCTTATATTCCTGCCTGGAAACACATTCCCGCTTCTCCTAAAAGAAAAAAGCAATTTACAGTTCATGTTAATATGTTCCTTCATTCCTGAGAAAACAATATGGCTGCAGGATAAGCTAATTTTTGGCAGGATAATCCCCATCTGATCAGGTTTTCTTTGAACACCTTAAGTAGCAATGTGGAATTCAAAACTGTCAAAAGAAATGAAACAAAGGAACAGCAAGCTGGTTGGTGTTAGGTGCTTGAAATCACTATTTCTATCTTTGGTCTGCAAAGACCATGTTAAGAAATACCCCATTTTGTGTATAAATTAAGAGTGACAAGCAGTAACTCTCTAACAGAGAAATGTCAAATCCTCACCTCTCCATGCTGCCCATATTTGATTTCATACATTAGTATTAGCCCATTTGGATTTGCAGGCTCCAACCACTTCAGATAGACAGTATTTTCTTCTTTTGCTTCCCATGCTACTGTTCCTGGAATGTTATCTGCTCCCTCTGTAAAATATTTACAAGTGATGTGAGAACACCACCTATTACTGAAATACAAACTTAAACCACAATTGAGGAAAATTAAAGACTCAGACTATTCTTTAGACATCAGAATATTGCAGTAGGTGCTGTTTGAAGATGCAGGGAACAAAATTAGATGGCCAGGAGGCTGCTGAAGATATTAGCAGGGTCTGAACTGCTGACTGCCAGAACACCAGTGTGGTGCACACAGCTTCACCAGGTATGGGCTCTGTAAACACATGAGATCTGCTCCACTGGCAACCCTTTCCTAAAATATCCAGTCTTAGGAAACCTGTCACAGAGTCTCGTCAGCAATTCAGGAATTGCTTTACTTCTATTTATTCTTGATAATTTTATTTATGCGTTTCATTCAAAGCTTAACAGGAATACGAAGACAGTTTCAGTCAAAGAAAAGAAGGCCACTTTTGCAAAATATAGTTGTTAGCTTTAGAAGAAAACATGATTGTTTAGCCTTTAATTTTCAGAACCATGCACTAAAAATCTGGGAACACTTATTTCCTTTTCCCTGATCTCACAGATTTCCCGATTTCCTTGAAATAAGCAATACTTTTTCTTTTCTACCGACACAGCTGGATCTGGATTATGATAGTTTCTCCTTCCAGAAACAAAACAAAATTGCTGCCACTCTGCATCAAAGATTCCCAGACATCTGCTGGATTCAGAAGCCCTTTGCTGGATGCTTATGAGCTTACACTAAAATCATCTCTATTCTTCTCAGAAGAAGTACAATCTGTAAAAGTCCCAAACATGAGTACAGTGTTCAGTGTTTCCTATTTGAAGCACCCTAGATGCTGGTGAGATTGGGCACACAGCACCACAGTGCTCCTCCTGTTCCCAGGCTGGACAACTGCATGGTCATTCTGTGACAGAAGAAATACTTGGTAAACGTTCTCAGCAGCAAAACTCCTGACATCTGCAAACAATTCAAAGTGAACACAGTGAAACTAAACATCAGTAGGGAAATGTTTCCCTGTCTCCATTCAGCATACAGGGAACTGCAGAATAAAACCTTTTAACCCACCATGTCCATGGGTCTCAACTGTATCACTGGGAAACTGATTCTCTCATCACTATCTCAGTAGTCACTGCACACCCTTCCACCTTTCTCCCAACCACTCAATACACATCACTCCATACACACAAGATACCAGCCAATGACATTAAACTACTGCAACCAAGTGTTACATAGTCCCAATTTTCTTGCCTATGATTTGTTAATTACACCCCAATGTTTTTCTAATCGCTTTTGGAAGGTTTGTCCTCTGTGAGATTGATCTCTCCCCAGAAAATAAAACAAAGGTTTTGACTTCTGGGAGCATACCTGAAGGCATGGTTCTGGCAAAGACAAAGTTGGAAGCGCTACAACCAAGTGTGTCAGCTTCATGGTTGCAGCTGTGAATATCAATGCGGTAAAGGGTAAAAGGCTGGAGATGGGAGATGACAGTTCTCTCCTTGCCATCCACTTTGGTCTCAAAGAACGGGTATTCCACCTCACTCTCCTCTGAGTCAGAAGCATTGGTGAAGTGATCTGTCCCAGTCACGTTCCTGTTTCGAGTGGCCAAAGTGGAATTTGCGATTTGGAACAAGTCTCTCCGCTTCCGATCAGGTCTGTGGAGCAAGCAGACAGAAAACATCTCTTTAGGGAAACACCACTTTTCCTCCAGCTCTGTACAAAAAAACCCAGTAAAATAACTCCATTATTAAAAAAGTTAAATAAAGGAAACTGCAAAACAGGACAAAAGCTTTCTCTGCATCTGAACCTGCAGCACTTCAGCACATCCTAGGACTCTCTCTTTTGGTCAGAAACCAATCAAAACTGAAGCTCACACTGTACATCAAGATAAACATGCAAACTTCTGACCTCACACAGTAAACTCAAGAGCAAAAACTGCCTCACTGTTATTCAATATGCAACCTAGGTTTGTATTTAATGACAGTAATATTCACACTAAAAATAAAAATCAGATGTTGAAGGCTGAAAAGGTATGGGGAAGAAGGGTTTTAAAGTTTGCTGGATTAGACAAGCTAATCTCTCAGTAGGTTTTACTTTCATCTCAGCTGCAATGAAATCATAAAACTTTGAATGTATTGCACTAAGAAACCTTGGAAAGTAGCTGAAAAACATGAACATTAACATTAACCACCACTCTTGTAGTCATTTGTGTATCTCTCCTCTCACACAAACAAAGGCTCTGCAAAGGAACAATCTTCCTGTATGGGAGAAAGCAGCACTAATACTGTGCATAGCAAAGGGTTCATCAAGCAACTCTGCTTTGTCTTACAGGCATCTGGGTGAAATTTATGCACAGTTAAAAACCTGAGAATTTACAGCAATGCTACTACTAGTGTAAGAAACTGTTAAAGTGGATGGGCCCGAGTACGAGTATAAAATTGAAAACACTCTTGTAAACATTCATTTGGATGGTATTAGCTAACCAACACATGGCTGCTACACATCAGCCTTGTCACTTGGTCTTGTGTCAGACCAAGGGCTGTTTTGCTCACACCTGGAAAGCAATGCACCACTGGAGTGAAAGAAGAATCTAAGAAGAGCCAGATGACAAAGACAATTTGGGCTTGAATCCTCTCCCACCTGACATCACTTCACCTGTGCCCACTTAACCCTTGCACTTATAAGGTGCTACCAAGGCCAAAGGTGCAGTCTAACACGTTTCCATCAGAGAAGGAGTTACAAACCAGGCAAACAGAGGCTCCCTCAAACACACAACAAGAAGAGAGATGACTCAACAGGAGAAGTGAATTCACTGATAAATATACTGTCTTAGTACATTCAGCCACAAAACAGCATGCTGCAGAGAGAGCCAAAAACAGGCTGACTTGGTTTTGAAATCTTCTGGCAGAGGTTGGATGAAATTTTTTTAGGAGTTTGCTACATTTTCCAAAAGCCTTTTACTATGTCTTAAGCAGTCATTTTGACACTCTCACTCAGATGCCATGTAAACCACAGCACTGAAATAAATGAAGACAAGGAAAAAAACTTCCTAAGTTACCAAGAAACAGTTTTAAGCAAATGTTGCTATTTGTCAGTTGGGTATGAGGGAATTTCATAGGAGATGTAAGCACTCGTGCCTCCTCTACACTTGGATTTCTGAAAATCACTAAAGCTATCCACCTTGCTTCAAATGAGTACTCAATTACTGCTTTAATTCAGTGGAGAGAACACCGGCACTGAACTGATGAACATCTGCACAGATTTTGTCATAAGAGCAATGAAAATAAAAAGTTTGTTTTCAATCAACCACACACATGTATCAATGCAAGAACCCAAAAGCCATGACTTTGTCACTGCTTTTATGAGATGCATGAATTTTCAACTTTCTGGGTGTCTGGGATAAAAGTACAGTACCACCTTGCCTTTGGAGGAAAAGATAAAGAGCAAGCAACATAAAACTTCTTGATGAAAACTAGAGTTCTATCAGGAAAACAACTGCAGGATAACCACAAGGCGAACATGATTAAAACATCAAGGAATTTCACACTGTTGCTTTTTTGTCAAGCAGCTTCCTGTCTTCGTGACAGACACAAGTCAAAAAACAATCATCCAAGCAAAGAAGAAAAAGTCTACATATAAAACATGAAAACTCATGTATTCTGCTAAATGAGAGGAAGGATGAGAAATTAAGAGAAAAAATAGAAAATAAAACTATAAAAATTAAAATAAAATTGAATGAAGAAAAAAGTGTGTGCTGTATAATACAAAAGCTCACTGTCATACTTGATGGCAATTTTAATGTTACTTGACAGACCCCTTCTACTATACACAGAGCACATCTCATTCTGCTCATCAGAGAATCAAAAATTTGAAGTGCATGTGGTTGTGAGTGTCTCTTCAGGACTAACCATAGTCCTACGGACTGAAATCTACCTCACCCCTGCAATAACACACATGGAGTCACCCAGAAGCTGCACACAAGATTAGATCAACAGGCTTTTTAAAGAACCTTAAAACTACCCAGCCAAATATTGTCATGCTGTATTACATGCTGCATCCCTTTCAGAATATCCTGAGACAGGTAGAGCACTGGAAACAAATACTGCTATTTAGACTTGCATTAACACAAATTAATTTCTCCTTTGGGAAAGAGAAAAAAAAAAAACCCAGACATAAGCAAGTAAGAAGCAGCTTAGATTTGTACCAGGCAGACATCTCACTCACTCATAATCTTTAATTTCCCTGACATAGAGTTTCAAGTTGCTTAGCTATGCAGCTATTTCTGAGAATTGTACCTGATCTGCCCTTGCTGTTAAAAAACACACCCTTACGACAGTAAGGGAAGGAAAAAGGGAACTGGTCACATTCTCAGGAAATTCTTTGTAAATGGCTCAGTTCATTTGTTACTGACTGAGTTCAAGGTTCTATTAGTTTCCTTTGGGAAGGGGAGAATGCAAGAACATCTGGGATAAATGCATTTAAATTACAAAGCTTTGGTGATATAAAAAAAACCCTTTTAACAGACTTCCAAGAAGTTGAGACCTGACACGTGCCTTTCAAAATTCCTTGCTATGCTATTTCATAAAGCCCCAAATTATATCACATCGACAAGATTTTGCAATGCATTCCTGGTCAATCAAGGTGATTGTTCCTCCTCTGTACCTTAACTTTGCTGCTAGTTCTCGTAATTAGTAAGAAAACACTGCTCAAGTTCAACCACAAATTTGACTCAAACACAGCTTAGATACAATACTTAGCACTTCCAAATAACTATTTAGTTCCTCATTTTTTGATCAAAGCTAAGATGCTCTGCACACATCACAGGCCCAACCTTAAACAAGTCAATCCAACACATCCCTGAATACAGGTCTAAAAATCACAACGGAGAGCAACAGAAACCAGTTTTAATGAGCAGCAAAGCCACACCTGGAAAGTTCTCAAGCACAGGACTTCAACATAACTTCACCTGCCAGAGACAACATTGTAAGAAATCTGACTGCTTATAGACTGTAACATAACAGACTATACACACTGTGTGCTGGGCCCCAGGATCCAACTATCTAACGTAAAGACAGCTTACATGGGGGCTAAATTGAAAACTCAAGGATCAAAATCAGCAATTAATTCAGTGGTATCTACACTACATTGCAGCATAAAATTGTTACTATGCCACTTACTGTATAAGTGGTAGTGTTTATTATGGAGGAGTGGGAATATTTAATACTTCTCTGCAGGACAAACCCAGGAAATAAATACGCCCTTTGAATTCAGTGAGGAAGGAAGACCAGATTCAACTCTTCGAAGTTACTATGCCCTCAATTTCAAAGGCAAAAAAATCTTCAAATTAGGAACTCAAGCACTTAAATTACTTTTTAGAGGAAGATCACATCTGAAACCCTTTGTCTGCCACACACTGCTCATCTCTGAAACCCTTACAGACAAAAAGCTCCTCAAGTGACTCTTGACTCTGAAAAGAAACCATCACTAAAGCCCTTGAACAATATAGGTAAGAACTCTTCCTATTAGCTAAAATTGAGGGAAATTTTTTTTGTAAGAGAAACTGCAAAGTAAGGCTGCAGATTTCCTCACAAAAGGGAAGCCAACATTTATCTGTTTCAGGTGTTATCTAGAATCACAGAATGGTTAAGGTTGTAAGGGACCTTAAAGATCATCAGGTTACAACCTCCTTGACAGGAGCAGGGACACCTCCCACTAGGCCCGGCTGCACAAAGACTCATCCAACCTGGCCTTCAACACCTTCACTGACAACCTCCCCAGGTAACCTATGCCAGCACCTTACTACACTCATGGTAAAGAATTTCTTCCTGATGTATAACCTAGCATCTACCCTCTTTCAGTTTAAAAACATTACCTGTTGTCCTATCACTATCACCTCTTATGAAACATCCACATATGCTTTGATGTCCAGGAAGCCTGAGCTCTAGAAAAAGTTTGAAAATTACATTATTAGGCCCATTTGCAGAGATAAACTGTACAAAATCCATTACCTGGGGACAAAGATGGAGTTGTGAAGGAAGTTCTCAAAGACTTTCCGGTACTCTGCTTCCTCCTTCTCAGCTTGCTTTTCTGCCTCTGTCTTGGGACAAGCACAGCAAGGTCCTTTTTCACCTCCACAGACCTCTGGCTTGGTGGGTTCAGTAACATCATCTGGATCAATGGTCCCATCAGCATATCTTCGAATTGGGACTTTATCTTAAAAGAACAGGAGAGAGGTGGCTTGTTTTTTTTCTCTCTATATTATGAATACAGCAACAATCCATGTGTACCCATTCCTTTCTACTTGCTGTTATTCACAAGAGTTGTGAAGCAGGGCACAGGCTTTAGCTCTTGTAAATGATGGGCTCTGAGAGGTAGGGGTCATGGGTGTATCAACACAACCACATTTTATTTTCCTACCTTTGGAGCAGTAATTGTGTCTGTAAAGGTAACTGTCCTGAGGTTGCTGCTGCCATCGTACGATGTAGTAGGAAAGGTTGCCATTGGGAAGAGAGGGAGGATTCCATTTCACAATCAGTTGGGATGAAGAGTTGGATGCTGAAATAACGTCCAAGGGAATGGATGGCACTGTAGGAGAAAAAAGAATAAAAGGCAGGTATTTAATCTAGAGCATTCTACAATGTACTTCAATGGAAACTTCCACACGGAACCCAAATCCACTTCCATTCTGCAAGAAAAAACACCATCCTCTTTCAAAGAACTGAATTCCTCCTTCTGCCCAACTAACAACTGTTACTAAGGGTTCAACTGCAACCACCTGAAGTCCCAAACTGAAGTTCTACCTACATTTACCTTCACCAATGGAACCAAGCCTGAAATCCTAACTTCAAAACACTCCCATAGCTCCCAATGAAAATAATGTCTGAAAATGCAGAGTTTTAACTAAAATCTTACAACTGCTTTCATAATTACTGGAACCTTCTAGCATTATGGACATCATCAATTCAATTTCTGCATTGACCACAGAACTTTTATAACATTATAATAAGCACACCTGCAGCATTACCCAAGAGCCCAGGAGCTCACCTGCAGCATTGGTTCGTATATATACAATTTCACTTTTTGCTCCATGAATATGATGGTTTTCCATCATTGTGAGTGTAACAGCCTTGACATAAATGGCATATTGAGTCCAAGGTTTCAACCCCTGTAGTAGAATTCCAGGGTTGTTCTCTTTGTTTGGTGGCAGGTCAACGTCGACCATGTTCCAGCTGTTGGAACCACATGCATCTTGCCCATCATACTCAGTCACGTTTTTGAATGGTCTGAAATATTTAAAGAAAAAAATAGTATTAACTAGTTTCTTGTAAAAAAATGTCATGTATTTCTGGGAGTCCCTCACTTCAATGCTGCTGAGTAAAACAAATAATAAATAGCACAAGAAAACAGAATGAAATTTGTATGTTTCAAAGGGCTACAAAATTCAGAGTTCAGCTTTAACTGCACTTCTCAGGGTCATTCACTAGCAATAAGGCAAAGTTCTCCAGGAGAACATAAAACTTTTAAATCTTTTTTTCCAAAATAGACCACGAAATGCTTCAGACATATTTAGAATTCTGCTAAGCATGTACAAAACAGAAGCAACTAAAACCAGTTACTGACAGTGGCTGAACTTTTACCATAAAGAACCTAAACTTCCATGTCTGGCCTTGACCAGTCCAACAGACTTACTAATGTAGAAATCTACCAAAGCCAGATAATCTAAATAACCCTCAACCATGAGCAGAAAGATAATCAAGGTGATAGGGCAAATTTTTGATCTGTGATGCTCTCTAGTCACTACCATGACCAGAGGAAGAAAAGATCTCTGTTAACATGACTTGACTTTATAAAACACTCCAAATTAGAATCCTGAGAACAGCCAATCCA
Source organism: Chaetura pelagica (assembly GCF_000747805.2). Lineage (NCBI taxonomy): Eukaryota > Metazoa > Chordata > Aves > Apodiformes > Apodidae > Chaetura > Chaetura pelagica. Next base: position 2,745,245 of record NW_009952879.1, on the reverse strand, counting down.
TCCATCTCTCTTATTTTTTTTATTTTGAAACCTCCTGATAGATTTAGAATCCATCTGTAGGTTTCAATCAAAACAATCCTCTCCGAACAGAAGTGGGACTTGAGGAGGAAAAATGTAAACTGTGTCAGGTATGTAAAACTGCCTGAAACAAGAACTACCCAAAGGCCTCTGCTGACTAACTTTTCTTACTAGTAAACCAGCAGGCAGAACAGAATTGTCTGCTGTCTCTTGGACTGCCCTGATTAGTCTCTGACAACATCTACTTACGCTTCTTTATAGTAAACAGTGAAGCTAATGAGATCTCTGTAATCTGGAGGCCGATACCGCTCCCATGTTAGTTTAATGCGATTCTTGTGTGTCGTGTTGGAAACAAAACGCAGAATGTGGCTTTCACCTGCAACACAAAAAAGACAAAACATGACCAAGTTAGCATCACATCACCTGTTAAGTTTTTGATGTTTCTTAGGTATCAGTTTTAGCTAATTAACCTTCTCAGTAGTGCCCATGGTACCACAGTACAACAACAGCCTTTGGCTCTGGAGAGCTTGCTATTTCATTCTTTTCCCTTTGAGTGCTCAAGGGTAAGCACTGACTTTGACAATCATTTTAGACTTATTTTTTCTGAAGCAGATTCTCTTTTAATGCATCATCAGAAAGATCTTGGAGACTACTTCAGACACTCTTTGAGCAAGGAATGAAGTCCTGCTTATTCACAGGACTGTTTGAGAAGCAGAACATTCACCACTCAAACCTACTGCACGTGCAGAGCAGTAACTGGCCTTTGTGTTCTCACTTTTCAGGACAACTTTCGACAACTACAGCTTGTTTTTCTGGGGGACAACATGGAAAGGACAAAAGAATTTATGCACCTATTTGAAAGAGGCTGAACCAAGAACTCCAAAACTCAGTTCATATACAGCACAACCATTTGATGGCAGCAGCTTCCAGCTACTCTTGTGAACAGAGCTGGACGGAAGCCGGCAGCTTTGAAATGAATGGCTTCCACTACCAACTCACTGAGCTTTCCAACCCAAAACAGAATAGCATTTTAGAAACTTATTCTTGGATGAAGAAATTGTGTTCTGAGTGTCAACTGTGAGTTTGTTTCTTATGTTCCACAGAAGTCTCTGAAAATAACGGGGTTTTCACCCTCATGTACACTGGCACTATTGGTGCTATCTTTTCAAAGCCAGTTCAGCTTTTGTTGATTCTTTCCCCCTTCTCAGAGTCAGAAAGCTTTCTGTAATGTTTTTTTTTCAAAAAACAGGCAGTGGCTGGCACTAGCCTCAGTGGTAGTAAGGACTGGCTGTGTGTCTGTAACTCCTCCAGGACTGCAAGCCTTTGCTCTATTGAATGTGCAAAGAATGGGGTGTGCTTACAACAAGGATCTATGCCATCTGCATTTATGCATCAGGCCTAAAGAGACATTCAGCAGAGTATGGGTCCTAGTTCTGTAAACACCATCCAGAACAAGGGGACTTGACTTGTACACAAGATCTGTTTTAATTTGCTCAACATCAAGCATACTACAAATAAACTGAAGAAAAATGCAACATCCATTCTAAGAGTTGGAGATCAAACTTAAAAGCATTCTGTCATTTTAATTCCTAGATGATCCATTGCTTTCAGATGCGGTGGTTAGACCTGGTGACCTCTTGTGAAGACCACCGAAGCCAAAAGAGGACTCCAATAACTTTGACCACTGCAGAATTCAAATTTATATGCAGAGACACTGAAGTTCAGAAATGCTGTAGAACACTAAAAAGTGTTCTGAATTCACAAGCAAGTAATTGGAAAAAAAAGCACAGAAAATTGAGTTTACAACAACCATTTCCAACAAGGTAGAACATTTGGCAGGAGCTGAAAAGACCACTTGAACATAATAGAAACAGTCTGTTTTGGTGTCTGTGGACACCAAAAACTGTATTGGTTTATTGCTGTATTCAGCAGCCAACTCAGGAAAAAGAAAGAGCAGGTATCTGAGAGAGAAAAATACTTAAAATGGTGTAGAAGGAAACAGAGAAACTGCTCCTCACTGGATGTAGAAAAACATTAGACTTCATTTCTCATTTCCCAGGTTTGCTCCTATTGTTATCCAATGCTGCTGCCACAAAAAAAAGGCTATTTAGAAAGCAGCTCCCCACAAGCTGTCTTCATCAAGTAGTTTTTACAGGTGAGATATTGACTATGTAAGTACATAGCCTTGAGATTTTTGCTTGTTTGTTTACTTACAGGAGGCTCTCTCCCCGTTGTTCCTTGGATTTATATCTCCTTTGCTCTGCCGGCCCTTGGTTCCTGAAACTTCCTCCATACGGTAAATCTCAGAAACACACAGTTTAGGATTAAAGGCAAAGTACATTTTCCCCTCCTTGATCGTCAAGTTATGATGGTTCCAGTCCCACAGCTGCTGAAGATTGTGGTTGTCAAGCACGTAGAAGGAATAATTCCTAGAAGGAAAAATATTAGTTTTAATTCATAGCCAATTCCAACCAAGAATACCTTAATATAAGCAAACTCAAAACACCATGTTTCCTCTTATTACTTTAAATTGGTGTTCAGCAGAGTAAAGGAATTTCTCCTCTCCCGTGGAGGAAGTTTTCCCTGAATGCTCACTTTGGTCAGAGGGCAGGGAAACGACCGTAACACAGCACTGACACACATCATGTAAAACCCACTCCAACTGGAGTTTTAGGAAGTGTATAGAAGCTGCTATGAGGAATATGGATGTCCTCTGAACAGCAGGTCTCTACGCTGGATTTTCCATTTTGTGGCAAATGGGAAGCAATAACCTTGCAGACCTTACGGGAGAAAAAGCATGGTGCAGTTCTGACAACAGAATACAATGGTGAACACGACTGTCTTCCTTCTGCAGCTGTAAGAGTTGCAAAGTGAGGTTTCCTTGTCCCTCTGTCTTAGTTTACATCTTGGCCCAATGAAGATTTCCCACATTGTGCCAAGTACAGTTGGGCCTATATGTCAAAACATTTCACTGACTGCACAGCACCCACTCTTCAGAGCACAGAGCTAACAACACAGGCAGCAACATGTCCTGACCTTATTCCCTAAGCACAGCAGTGGAATAACATTAACATCCTTCATTTCCACAGACACTAAATGCAAATTCATGTGTGTAAATCCTATTGTGTATTAAGAAGATATTCTGGGTACCACTCAGTTGTGCTGAATTGGGAAAAAAACCAACAGGTGCAGCAAAAGCAAGATTATAGGCTCTGCATGAGGAGCAAAGCAACACCTGCAAAGAGACGTTTTGGGACAGTAAGGACAGGAATGCACAATTGGGAAATGAGTTAAAGGACAGAGTGACTGATGAACCTAAATCAAATCAAGCCATCATGACAGCATTGATTATATTTTTCTGTAGGAAGTCCCAACATGAACTACATAAACATAAAATCCAGTATTAGGACAATGAAGCCTTGTAACTTCTGCAAGTAATTTTGCACTGGTAAGCTCACCTCAGTTTAGTCAAACTGGGCTTTCTACACATCCTTTTAAACACAGGGTTTCTGAAGAATCACAGACAAACCACAGGGCTTTAAAGAAGTTGTCATACTGCTCACTCACTGTTTACTTCAACTACTTCACTTGAAATTTAGCATTAATTCCTTTCTCATCCAAACTGAAGTAAAAACTGCATTCTGGTTGCAATCTGTGCTGACCACAGTTGCAGCTCCTTGTAAAATATCAAAACACTGAGTATATTTTCAGAAAAATGTGAAAGACAAGCAATTTCTCTTATTTCCAAATGTCCTCTAAGTATCCAGGACCTGACTGCTAATGAAGTCAACATACCTGGTACCACTTCAAACAGATGGTGAGAAGAACGTGCTCGGCTGACAAGGGAGCAAATATGTTTGTGCCTTAAATGCATCTTGCCGAGAGACCAAGGATGCCAAACTGCATGTTGGATTTGACAGACCAAAAACTGCATTTATTTGAGACACCTATTACTCTGTTACAGGTGACTGAATTCCCTGTAACTCCCTGTAAATAGCTGAAAAGATGACACTTTGTGATTAAGTGATGGCAACTAAGCTTTTCAGGAAAGACCCAAAAAGCTGAACTCAGACTGAACACAAAAAACAGAAGTGTGGCTTCACAACTATAGAAACCATTTTCAATATTTAATAACAGCCTAGCCTGTCTCCTGCTCCCAACTGTGGTGATTATGCTTTGCACACTAGAGATAATTCTTGTATTAAAGCAACATGGCTAAGATTTCAAGAGTGCAGATGAGGCAAATCAAGCACACACTGGTGCTTTACACCACACAGCAACTGGGCCAGAGCTGGGAATTACTGCTTCTCATACACTAAAGCCATCTGCACAAGTGTAGGCAAGGCAAGCAGTTCTTCAGGGCTCATATATACACTGAAAGTATAAATTAGTGGAAATAATTCTAGCACCATTCAAAGCACCAGGGAAACCACATTTGGAGGGCTACACACAGTTCTCAGGCACAGGAGAGGTGCAGTGCTGCATGGCTTGAAAGGTGGAGCAGAGTGCAACCAGAGTGCACTTAGGGCTTACGTTATAAATAAAGTTATAAATAAAGATCATATCAGACTTTGGCTCTAACAGCTGTGGAAAAAATCAGGATGCCAAGGAAGACAGCATGCAAAGAATAAAAGATTCTCTGTAGGAAAACAAAGCCCTGCCAATCAAACCCTGGAGACAGTAACTAAGGGTATGACTGGAGATTATGGCCTGAAGGACAGGCTAAACCTCTGAACAGGAGTAGGAGGCACATCTGGTCCCGGGCTTGCCATAGAAAGCCTCAAGACAACCTGCATAACCCATGCTCACCCACAGAACAGAATTCCCAAAGCTACTGATGCCTCTACTTCAAAATGATGTTGAAAACAGGTGGAGATTGTCTAGCTTTATGGAGTCTGTCCCCAGTTTGCTGCAGAAGCTGAAACAGCAGCAGCCAGCTGGTGCCACAACAGCATCTATTCCTCAGTCACTATCTCCTCACTTGCTCCTGAAAGCCACAAATCACTCATTTTCCAGGTACCTGACCTGGAGACCCTTTGAGAAGTGCTGCCCACTTGCCATCCATCAACACAGCAGCTGCAGTTGATGACAGCAATGAATGCACAGCACCCTGGCAGAGGACAGAGGGACCTGGCAGAGTGAATGCCAGGCTAGGACCCAAAATCCTGCAGCAGCCACTGAGCAGCAGCACATCTCCAGTTCAGTTTTCCTATTTGCAAAGAGAATTTTTTTCTTGCCATGGGAGCACATTCACTAAGAGCTGATGTTTAAAAGCAGCAATGAATACCTGAAAAAAAAATGTAAATTCCCTCTACAGTTTCCATTTTCTGTGCTAAGCAAGGCAGGCACCTGAACAAGGAAGAAAGAAATACCGAAGTACTGTTTTGTTAGCCCAGTTCAATTAAAAAAGGGACAGTGGTGGTGGAGTCAGTCATGTAATGAACAACTATCAGAAAGGATCTAAAGTTAACCTTCCCCCAGCCCCTGAGGGAATGCTGGCATACTCAGCTATTCTTCCAGCAACCCACTATTTCCCAGGTTAAGACCCCACTCCCTGTTGTTCTTAACTCCGCCAAAGCAATTGTTCAAGCTCAGTTCTTCCTTGCCAGGTGTCTGCTTCCATCTAAGTATTTTTGGAAATGTTATACAGACTGTGGTAACACCTAAATGATGTTAGGTGTTTTCCAAGCAAAGAGATTGCCCCCAGTCCAAAGTATGTAACTGCAGTAACTTCCTAGCATGGGTGAATTTCATCTCAAGTAGCTCTTTACTACAGACCTGTTTTACCTCCCAGTCAGTCTCATTTTCCTCTTCAAAGCTGCACCACTTACTACTCTATTTGGGAATCTGATTTAAAAACCTGCTGTTTCCCTTCATATCAGTTCTCCTTGCTGACGTACAAGGTACCATGAACATAACTACTACTTGAAACACAAAGCTAAACTCCAATTTAAAGAGAGCAAGGGAGAGATGGGGAGAGAAGACAAATTGATAACTGGAGTATCTATGAGAGCACATCCCATCCTAAGTGGGCTGAATGAGCCATATGCTCAGCCAAGTGACAAGCCTCTAGGATTTGCAAACAGAAACAAGCTTTTCTGTAGAGCTAGGGGTCTTACTGAAAAAAACACAGTGCTTTTCAAGGACAGGATGAAGAGCTGCCCTGAAACTTGCTCTGTCAGATGGTGGAATGTTAAGAATTTAAGGCTGGCCAAAGACTAGCCTGAGAGAAAGAGGGAGGTTGTGGAGAGTCCCTCATGCTGTAACTTTATCTGGGCAGATAACTCAGACACGTGTAACCTTTCCCATGACCCTCCCACCACCTTTTCTTATATGGATTTCCTAAATTTATAGATCTCTCATTACTGAGGAAGACTTCTCCCAGAGAACACTGCTTTAAACTTGGGATGGCTATTTGTCTCAGGAAGAGAAAGAGCAAGGCAGTTTGCTGAAGCACCTCACCCCACCTCAGCACTCTTAAGTTCTGCAGAGAGAAAAAATACTCTTGACTATCCTTACCACCGCAGGAAAAGGGGAGTTCTGTGTAACAGAAAGTACTGCACGTTGTGTAGTTACAGAAGCAAAATAACCCATGGCAAACCTTTTTTACTTTTGAGGACCAGTCTTTTTCCTGGCTCAATAGAAAATTAATTTTAGTATTTCAAGGAATTGCAAACGATTGCAACTTGCAATCTATTTCAAACCAGCTGGGTCACTCCCTGGTTATCAAAAGTTCAAGTTTCCTTCAGCTGCCATTCTCCACAAAACTCTGCTAAAAGCCAACAGAAAAAAAATGCAAGGAAATCCGGCTGGTTTTGAAAATGCCCTTTTCTCAAATAGAGCAAAAAGCACAAAGACACTTTATCAATGTGAATGGCCTCCCTAAAAAACCTAAAGTGAAAAGCAACAAAGTTACCATAAAAATACTTCTAATACACTCAGTTTAATATGCTGATTTAGACAGTAATTCAAACGAGCAATAACTGTGCAAAGGAGTTCATGAGGAGAAAAATGCTGTGTATTAGTGGAAGAGCAGATTCTATAAATGGTACGTGAACGTTTGTTAGGAGGACTTATTCTCTGCAGCTTTCTATAAAGTGAAATTGCATCTACAAATATCTCAACACTTACCCATCCACCTGTTCCTCTCCCAGAATATACCGCAGGTTCTTCAAGAAAGACAGGGAGACCAAGGCATGGGAATGGCGAATCTTCACGTACCCTGTTACTGTCTCAATCAGACCCATAAAATTCTCCAGTTCTGAGGCAATGTTATCTGCAGTAAGGAAAATATTATTTTGTCATTTTAGAATTCACAGCTTTAACTGCAATTCTGCTTAATGCAGTATTAGCTTAGTGAAAGAAAATGTTTGTATTTGTTGCTTTTGAAAATGAGAGACACTGATATTCCTCCTCCAGTAACAGTGGCCTGCGTGGACAAATGGTTGAAGGGCAAAATAAAGCCACAGAGCAACACTGGAAAACCAGTCTTGCTTTTCTAAACTGTATACCTGCTTTTTCCATGGACATTGCACTCTGAAGCCAGCACCAAATATTCAGCCAGCATTCTGGCAGAGATGAAAAGACCCTTGTGTAAATGTAAATCCATGAGACTGGGACTGCTGCTCAGCTACAGAGCAATGTTGAGGCAGAAAGCTCCATTGGAAAACAGGGAATGAGTCTGAAGATGAAGAGGTGGAGATACTGGTCTTCTCTGGGGCACAAAGCACTGCTTTCAGTGACCTACAATACTTTGACTACAAAACTGAAAACTCCCGATGAAACAGCAAAATAAAACCATAAAGATGTCCTCATGCCACAGAGCATGTTCCATACAGTCCACCAAAGGTGAATTTTTATAATAAACAACTGCAGAGCAAGCTCTACCCTCCAGTACAGCCCCCTCCTCCCTAGGAACTGTACTATACCTGCCTAGATCTACAACACCCCATCCCTCAGCAGGCATCCGCATTGCAGTCCTTGCCTCCAGCAATTCCTGACCCATGCCCACTGCCTGATGCCATTATCCTGAAAAGTGACACTGTGGTTGTGATGGGAAAGTTTTCAAGGATGGGAGAAGCTGCTACGGGGTGCATTTGCTGCCATAAATAAACCCAAGTCCAAACAGATGGCTGGGAAGGCCAATTACCAAACACCAGTGGTTGGTTCCCATACCAAATAAGCTGGGAGGAGGCAGATGCTCTTCAGCACTCTAACACTTAAAAAATAGTAACTAAAAAAACCCTAACACTTGACCCAGGAACATCTCTCATAAGGGAAGATTGTACCTAGAGCAGTGAGACCAGAAGTGAAATAATTCACATGCTGCTGTTTCTAAACCCTGAAGCCTTCATTGCGCAGGAGGAAGGGAATCAAATATATCTCAGTCTTTCAACCTTACTCATGAAACCAAAAGGGACCTTCCACAGGGAGATACATTTCCAATGAAAACTAACAGTGATTTTTTACTCTGCTTTTAAGAGCTCATCAACTGTCAACACTTCCCTGGCTGATGAATCACTGCTCTGACAAATTTAATCCAGAGTTTATTCATGACAAAGGTGGCCAGCTCACTAATGACGACCATGCAGAGGCACAGTGCTAAGCTTTGTAGGAGCTCTCATCACTCTGGATTCCATGTTTTAGCAAGACAACACCCTTGCCTTCAAAAGCGAGGATATGCTGTCTTACGATTCCATGCCTTGCTTGCAGACAAGTTATTTACCTACCCAAATGTAAGGATTTTCAACGTGCTCATCTTCTCAGACTTTCATTATTCCTTTGGGACTACTGGTCATCTCACTGCCTAATCCTGACTCCCTGTCCTGCCAAAAAAAGCTAACAAAAATGCCAGCTTTCACTGCCTTATACCTTGCTGAATACCTGTTCCATCTGCATGCTGGAGGATGGTGCTACAGTGGGCCAAATCAAACAGAAGCACTGCTATAGGACTGGAAAGCAAACAGTTTGCTGAGTTTTTAATAGTCGTATCTTTAGGCTGACAGACAAAAGGAAAAAATACTAAAAGCAGTATTATCAGAGGTTTATGAAGAGAGTACAACCACTTACTTCCACGACGGATGTTAATCAGCAGATTTCCCTTCAGAATTGTGCATCCCTGCAACATTTGTGCTGACGTGACAGAGTCAATGGTCTTTGTTTTCTCATCCTCACAAATTTTGGGGCAAGGCCCTTCACAAGGGCTGCAGAACATGCTGTTAGGAAAGAAAAGGAGATTGAAAATAAGTAATGATACAGAACTCTCTATGGACTGCTTTGAGCTAAATTTTGGAAGACATTTCCCTCTAAAGCTTAGAAAAATCCTTCAAGCTAGAAGGGAAGTTACCACACTTCCACAGAGGGCTGCAGATAACTTAGCACACTTGTTGGCCAGACTCCACAGGGGCTGGAGCATCGTACCTCCTGTTTACAGCAACCTGGGAGTGAATGAACAGATCCACATCCATGGTCTGCCTCGTTCCGAAAGGCTTTGTGGTCCTTTCAAAGTGTAAGGCACTTCAGGTAAAACCCAGTCCTCTTGCATTTGTGCATTTACCCTAACTTAATTATACCCAGAAAGATGACCCTGCTCATTTATGAAGGCAGCCTCAGAGTACTGTCAAGTTTTGTGCTAATCCAGGTGCAACCTCCAAAAATAGGCCAGCCAGGAACTGGAGATGGGAAGATACTGTTCAAGTTGTTATAAAGTTGTCTGTCTCCATGCTCTTAAGCCAACGTTTGAAGCTCAGCATTAGGGTATTCCATACTCCCGGGCATTTTAACTCAGGAAAGATAAACTGTGGAAGCATACAGTCATGAGTGTGGAGAAAGCAAGAAGGGAACTGACCACTATTTCTTAAGAGGTATTAAAGTGACAAGTTTAAACAAACAGAAAGATGCATCTTGATGAAAGGTAAAAACTAATTTTCAACAGGATTTTGGAAAGAAAGGCTAAAAGTCTAAGCAGGTTCAAAATTAATCAGACACATGGAAACAACAGGTTCACCAGTGATGATAAAAGACCAAGGCAAAGACTCAAACCATATTGCCAGGAGCTGGGAGGAAACACTGAGCCACAGCCTCCCTTTCCCTGTTTCTAATACTCACAAGCAGTGATGCGCATTTTTCAGTGGCCAAACTGAGGAAAGTAAGGACTGGGGTCAGCCTTGCCCTTGGCTATAGCAGCTTTTTAAAGGCTCCACACTGTACTGTCTGCATGTTCATCTCAAACCTGAACACCTTACTGCTTTCTTTAGAGGGGAAAAATGAGAAAGAAAATAACAAACCCAGCTGCAAAGACAAAGGCTTTTGAGGACAAGACTGATGAACATGGACTTTATTCTTTTTAAAAGAAACTGAAGCCACTTTCTTCTGAGGCTTAGAGAAACATGTCAATTGATAATGGTTTTTCATGCATGAACAATAAAAGAAAGCAGCTTCCTTTTCCTAGTCGTAAGCTCCTATTTCAAAATCCTGCACTATAACATGCCACAAACCACTAAAAGCTGCAGACACAAGCAAGAGGCATTCAACTAAATGTACAAAGAATGATGGAAATGCTTTCCATTTGCAACTATTTGTTAACACCATCTCTGGGGAACAAAACATTCACTGGCCTTGAGTTACAGCTCCTTTCAATCTGCAGCAAAACAGAACACTGAGATAAGATAGGATGGCCATGCACTTCAGTGTAAGTAGTTCAAACAGCTGGTACTACAAGCTTGAGTAGATAACAAAAGAAACATTTCTCAGGTATCTGGATTGGAATAAGGGCAGTGTTGTTTACATCCATAGGGATTGAAGGGATGGATGACACAGACACAAAACTGTTTTAGGTATCATCACAACCACTCTTCCAAAAAACCCACCATCTTAGAACAGCCTACTAAGATATATTTTTAGCACTATACTGAAGCACTGTGAGTCTGTGAGTTTTAGCAAACTGACTGTCCTTTACTCAAAGTCTATGACTTGCAAAGGTCAGTAGGTAATTATGGCTGTTTGCTTAAAACACTGGCAAAAAAAGAAAACCAGAAGCATGCATCAGTCCAAGTGTCAGAATTAAATAGGAGCAGGTGAGTGACATCCTTGCAAGAAAATATTGTATATAATATTGTCAGCTGCCGCATTATTTTGGCCACTATTGCTACCTTTTGCAAACAGTGAAAAGAGGGAAATAAAAACAAATACATGTGCCTCAAATGCAAGCACATGTAAAGAAAATATGTTAAGCAAGATAACTCCTAAGGTTTGTTCTGTGTGATAATGGCCATCAGCCGACCTCCAACCTTATGTTCTTATACTCTTATACATGGTGTGCTTTCAATTTCATTACTATCTACTTTAAGACCTGGTTCTGCATTGCACTGACCTCTTCAAGTCCTTCAGAAGACCCAGTGACAATGCACAGGACCATACACAATCAGACTTTTCAATGGTGAACTCATCTAAGCAAGCTTCTACCAGGAAAGTTACGCAATTCCCCATGGTATGTTCTCATTTCTACCTAACATAATTAGCATCACAAGCTGCCACAGAATAGGGGGTGGAGAAAAATGGAACACAAGAACTCCAGTGGACTTTCCAGAAGCTGCATTACCTTTGGCTCCCATTGCGTATGAATCCAGAGGGGCATTCTGCCATGCATTCATCGTTGTGAATCACAAACCTCTCATATTCACTTGTTTCGGTGGCAGGGACTTTGGAGCAAAACTCTTTTGTCACGCAGCGCCAGCCCTCGAATTTGTAGGTGTTGGGGGGGCAGGTGGGCAGGCAGACCCCTTCGTAGTAGTAATTGCGGCAGGCGACGCAGGCCGTGTTGTTGTCGGGCGCCGTGCAGCTCCCCAGGCACTCGGGGTGGCAACACTCGTTTTGGTCTGTACAGGCTCGCTTGCCACACGAGCTGGGGCACACTGCAACACAGGAGACAAGAGGTACTGAATAAAGCAAATGACATTAAAGGAAGAACTCTGATCCTGCAACTCTGCGCTTTCATTCCCTGGGCTCCAGAGTATCTCTAGAAAAGAGCCAACTCCTGTAAAACTGACACATTAAATTCTGTTTTTCTCAGTTGTAGATGCCTGAAAATGTTGTTTTCTCCGACTAAATTTATAACATGAGCCAATTAGATAATAAGAAAAACCGCTGAAAGCAAGATCAACATAAGGATAATGGAAACAGCCAAGTACTGGAAGCTATTCCATCGCTCTAGTATTAGGGTTAATTTTTGAGCGCTGACTTACTGTCTTTCTAAGCATTTCTCGTCTTTCCTATTTGTTCTTCAAATTGGTCTTTTACTGGCAAGAAAGGAAGCTTCCTTTAAACAACTTAATTCCACTTGTACAATAAAGCACTGCTGTACTGTAGCACACATGGTTAGGTTGACCCCAGTGTAGCACCCCAGTGTTGCTTATGTATGCAAAATGAGGTTTAATGAAGTGCAGATGGGACACATCAAATACTGGGGAATCGTGGAGCTACTATTTCCCCCTCAAGACTGTAACAAGATTCTGCTTTATGCCCAAATTCTGGGTTCAGAGAACAACATACGAAAGGAAAAATAAAACAACCAACACAAAAAAACCCAGGGTGTAAATATACGGAGACATTTGTTTTATGTGAAAGCATTTCAGCTCAGAAGACACGAACAAAGAGCAGAATCATCAGCAGACAAGCTCACCACTGGTACATCAAAAGAAGTGGCAGCATTATATTTATGTAACAACAACATTTTGATTACAGCGTTGTATGGCCTTTTAGCCACGGGAGCTGTGTGCCAGAGGCTCTGTAAACAAACACAGATAGGAAGTCTGGTTTGCATTAAGTAACTGTTTTCCACTTTCTAACTTAGCTCAAAAACAGTACCAATAATAACAGCAGAAAACAAAATTTCAGCTGTACAACTACAGCCAGATCCAAGCAAAGCACCACATTTAAACTGGAGGACTCGGCACAAAAGCATACAACCAGCAAAGAAGTTAATATCCCAAAATGAGCACGGGAGCAGCAGAGCCCAGCCTGTAGGGACAATGTTTTAAGAAAGCATAACTGTTCCACAGAAGTTCTGCATTGCCACTTCTCTTTTAGTTCACAACTAGTGTTGTTTTGATGCAGGACTAAACATCCTAAAGTCCTGACCTCCTCCCTTTCCCATAATGAGATCTCAGCTTTCCAGTGTGTTTTTACATAGCACCACAATGATGACACAGGGCAGTAACTAAGGAAAAAAAAAAAAAAAAGGAGGAGGGGGGAGGGAAGTGTGGGGAGAATGAAAACCATTCACACATCTGCATAAGGATCTAGAAATCATATCTCAAGTTTTGATAAGCCATTTTCTGTCATATTTGGTGTCCACCTTGAAAAGGACTTGTAAAACAGCCAGCAGAGAATTTTGCACTTCTTATCAAAACAATTCTATATTGATCTTGTTTAATTTTATTCACCTTTTATTTTAAGCACAAACTGCCAAACTTCGCAAGTTTAAGTCTTTGAGCACCAAGCTGGATTCTCCTTACACAATTAAGGCTAAGAAAGATTTTGTGGAGGTAATTCAACCTGCAGGTACCTCCCAAGGAACTCGACAGCCTTAACAGCAGATGGCTGTTAAGAGCCATCAGCAGACCTGCTTACAGTATCTGACGGTGCTATCACATGTAGTCATGTACCACTAGCACAACAAGCTTGCACTACAGACAGCCTGGATACACTCAATTGAATGCAGCAGGTCTGCTGTGTGAGAAGGTACTACTGAAGCTGCCCGAGAGCTCATCTGTCTTTTCCAATTAAAAAAGAAACATTACTTAACATGCAAACGAAAGTCTTACACAAAAACAAGAGAGTGTGCAGTATAGATTCTTTTATTTGTCAGTAACCTACATCAGTGTAAGAGGAGAAAGGTTTGTTCAGATGCTACCTCAGAGTAAGGAATCACAAACTGCCTCTCACCTGAAGATGTGCAGTACTACTGGCATTTACAGCTTTTAAGGGATTAAAAAAATTAAAATCAAATCAGTGTCTTGCTAGCAAATAGACTGCTGTTCTGAGTGGGTGCCAGAACTGGGATTTCATGTGGCAGCTACATTTCCAGTTCAAAGCCCGACTAAGAAAAACACGCACACACCCCTCATGCCTCCAGAGTTCATTACTTGATGTATTGATTAACTACATGATGGTTTTGTTTTCATCTGGACAATCTGCTTAAAAAACAAACACTGCTACATTAAGTATTCAGATCAACAGACTAGAAAAAGATGGAGTTTACTTCATTTGTGGGGAATACTCTTCTATTCTCTTAATGCCTCTGCCATTCATGAACAGTCTGCTACATAAACAGGATTCCCTGCATCTCCTGGTAAATCTGCTGACTCCCGTCTGCAGATTTATAAATCAAGGCACAGGAGGATATACGAGTTTACATGAAAAAGGCAATTGGTGATGCAGGTTTCCAAAACTATAGTAATATTTTAATTACAACTTTCTTAACAAGAAGTCTTGAAAACTTTTAAAAGATAACTGTTTAAAAGCTCAGCAACATTGCTTCTCTGTCAGCCCTGTTCTTTCCTTGTCCTTGCTAACATTGGCATAGTTTTCAGCCTGGAAACAACATGGGTATCCTGTTTCTTTGAAGAGGCAGAACAAGACCTCCTCTGTGTGTGTAGGATATATTCTGAACAACAAAAGTCTTCTTTGCCTTACATGTCAGTTCCCTCAGATACCCCCGTTACAAAAATCTTACTAAACAACACTGGCTGGTCTCACAATCCAGCCCCATTTATACTCCCCCCTCCTTGCCCTCCTGAACTGTGATACTTGGGCTGCTAGATTTGTACCAAAATGTGTAAAATGCAGGTTCCAAAATACTTTTGCCAAGAAAAACAACCCCTGAAATACGCTCGATAACTTGTTTGAAAGAATGTAAGAGAGACAAATATAAGCAAATAGTGAGCTGACATTTGGGGACAGAAGTTATCAGCCAGGTACAACAGTGCCTTGGATCATGAGGCCTGATGACTGTACACAAAAAAAGCCAACCCTCCAAACAAGTCCTTGCTGACAAGCACAGGGAAAAAAAAAAATGCTTAATTGTCATCATGTGGAGCTGCCAAGATAATGGAAAATTTCAGAGACGTTGGAGGGCAGCCATGAGAGAAGGAAGTCAATGCAAGGCCTGGAGAAGGGCAGACCCTTAAGAAGTTTTGTGTCTTTATTAGAGATGATGGAGGCTTGACTAGGCCAGTGTGTCTATTTACATTTAGGGAGTGAAAGTACTGAATTATCATCAGATCTTCAGAAAAGGACATTATAAGAGTACCAATAGCCACAAATAAAATTTACTGGAGGAAAACCAACAGCAGCAGTTTCTTTGACCAACCATGCTGCACCTTCTCTCTGATTTTTTCAAAGAAGGTTTTCCTTGTCAAGAAAACCCAGGTTTTCCAGGTTTTGCAAAACTAAATGCAAAGATATTACAAGCAACAGGAGCACCAAGAGAACTGGACTCAGAAACTCATTATTTTCCATTAAGATCCCCAAGATTCTAAATCAAAATTGCAAACACAAGGTAAGTCTGGGAAATCGTTAAACACAACTCTGAAAAAAGAAGAAACAAATCATCTCTCTGTATTACAGCAGCTCCTTTTTAGACAGCCTCATGCTAAGGAGGTGGTACTAAGTTTGTCTGACATCTAATACCTCCTGCTATTTGAAGTGTGCATAAAGCTCAAGCTTGCTGCAAACTCTCTGCCTTGACATCGTGGCTATTGTACAGTTTGGACAAAGTGTTGTTATCATCCCCAAGACGCCATGACTTCAGCAATGCTGAAACAGAAAAATCAGGTGAATAAACAATCAGTCACAGGGAGTGAAAACGCAGCCAGAAGAGGAAGACTTCTGGCAAGCTGAGGCACTGGCCTCTGCCAAGGATGGCACTTTGCCAGTCACATGCGGGCGAGCAAAAGGTTGCCAAGTGTGGGATAAATATTTTTTTTAAGATTCTTTCTCTCCTTGTAAAACGATATTTGATCCTTCCTTTTTTTTTATACCGGTTCTGCTTTTTTAGAGTATCCTTCACATAAAATAATAGTTCAGAAAGACAAAAAAAAACGTAGCTTTGAGCAGAAACCAGAGGAGGAAGGGAGCGGTTTCTCCTAGCCAACTACTGAAAAAATTAGCTGTCTAAATTTATCCACAAAGGCAGAAAAAAACGGTCATTTTTGAAATATTAATCCCTCTACATGACAAGAGTTTTTAAAATACTGCATGTTAATGGTCTAAACTTTGGCACGGTCTTTTAAACAGCTGACTGCAAACGCTCAAGCAGCCTATACAAGACCTGATTTCTTTTGCCCAGTACATTGTGAGAACAGAGCGATTGCAGAGACATTACTCAGAAAATCCAGTTCCAGTGATTCATGGCCATGGCTGGAACCAAGTAAGTACAGAATAAAGGCTGTAATAAGGAAATACATATATTAAATGCATGTAGTAACATGTTCTGATCACAGAAATATGGAATACAAGTCATCTTCAAAGAACTGAAGAGGCCATTTAAGAGCAGCTGTATAAAATCTCTACATTGCTAAAGAAACAGGTAACATATTTACAATAGTTAAAACTGATTCTCAGTTCAGTTAAAATCTGGAAGGAAAAAAATTATGCTGTATCAAACTGCTTTATAGTAGTTAAGGCACAAAGTTTAGCAGATTTTGAAATGAACTGCCAGATCTTAGAGGTTCCTTTCAATTCAACACAGATAATAGGACTTGAAAGTGATTATCTCCTTCTTCTTTAAGCCTCTAGTATGTATACAATCATGACCACGAGTAAAATATTTGGATAGGTCTATACAAACTTACACCAAGAAGCAAGAAGAGGGCATTAAGTCTACAGCCTTCAAGCAATGTCTGACTCGAGATCAGCTGTCTCCAAGTTTACATCCTCGTCATTATCAGCCCAGTTTCACCTAGCAGATCTTTCCAAGGATCTTGACGTTATTCTGCAGTTTTTCTGTGAATTATGTTCTCCCTGCTATACAAACCCAGTTGAAGTTTAACTACACCTGGTTGGCTTCCACACACAGCTTTTTGGTCTCCTGCTTCATGGTGTTTCAGTTTTTCACAGATGCTGTATGCCACAACCCCGAAGCAAAGATGTGTGATGAAGCATCCAGAACCTCAAAGGATTTGCCCAACCTGCCATTAGCCCCTCTAACTGTTCAATTTTTAACCATATGGAAGTTTGATAAAGAAATCTACTCTTACACTCTCTTCCTCAGGATTTTATGGTTGAAAAACAATACTCCAGTAAATGCCTGCCAGTTGTGCAGCAGTTGGATCCAATTGCTCAGCTGGAAGCACCTGTAGATGATTCTAGAGTAAAGGACATGGAAGAAAGGAGTAGAGAGAGGTTAGGAGAAGAAAGCCCAGCACCACTCAGCACCTGGTGACTCTCAGATACCACCAGATGTGGTAACGTCTATGAATCAGGGAGGAAACATTAATCATACAATGAAACAAAGACTTTTCTAGAACATATTGTTGGGGTGAGTTATTCAATGACCTCTACTTTTACAATTTTTTTATTCAATGTTAATATTTTCCCTTCAGAATAGTTTTACTACCTACAGGCTTTCAGACTAGCACAGGTATTGGAAAAGCAGAGCCCAGAGGAGCCAGAGGTCCATGGCACGGTTTGTAATCCCTCAAACACAGTAATGCCTCAGCACAATGTACCCACAGCTCTCCTTTCCAGTTGAAAAGAACAGAGCAGTATATTAAAAACAATGATGGAAACAATCCAAAGCATGTTTCAGTTGGACACACTGGAGTCCAGTGACCTCCCTCACATCTTTTGGTCATCTATCATTCATTCTTTTCTCTAAAAGTTACCTCAAAACAGTTTCCAGGCTTCTCAGCTGTGATCCATAACAGATATGCTAAATCCACTGTATTTTGAGTGACTAGAGGACTGGGGGACACTATGTGGCACTGTGAAGCCTCCCATCTCTTCAGGTTTTCTGCAAGTGAAGCAATCGACCCTGCTAAAAGCTCCAGCAGCATTACAGTTACTCACATCACACCAAAACTGGAGCAAATGGAAAGCCAAGTGCAGAAACCAACTACCCTAGACACCAGTCAACAGGAACCAGGAGATAGCACAGTCCCTCCATTTGCTGCTAAGTGCCCAATACTAACGACGGGGAAGCTGCAAATAAACACCACTTATTGACAAACCCAGGCAGCACAAACTGCATTCTCTTTCAAAACAGTTTATGTTGCCCAGCACAACCCAGGCTGGCATCATTGCAGCTGGCACTTCAGGGAGAAAGAGGAAAAAAAACAAGTCCATTTTGTCCCTTCCACACCAGCATGAATTCAGTACATAAACAAACCCAGCTGGGGCGTAGACACAAGCATCTATCAGGCACTCAGGACAGTTTCACTCTATCTTCAACAGTAGGTAAACAAATTGGGAATGTTTCACCATCAGTGCTGCACTGTTCCAGGAACGTGGCCTCTATGAAAAGAGAAATTTCCTGCTGGAAGATGCAAATCACAACAGTAACACCGATGCCAGTGGGAATGAAAGCAGGAAAGCAAGGGTTACCCTGCAGTGGGGAAAGCTGCTCCCCGCCCGCTGCAACCAGTTCCCACTCACAGACACAAACTTGTTCACATTTCTGAAGGGGCAACTGAAGTTCCTGAACTCTTCAGTAACACATGAGGAAAGAACAGAGCTGCTGCAAAAAAGCTCTGAAGCAAATTATTTTTCTTTCCACTCCAGATGATGAGCAATATTGGGGTTTAGCTTATTGATGCTTAAAGCAAGATTTAATCTGCTTGTCTTCCAAACACTGCAAGTGAAAGGCAATAAGCTTCATGGGATTGAATTAATATACTGCAAGCAAGGAGTCCTGGTCAGTCATCTCCTGGCAAAACCCCAGCTGGAGGAAGAAAGCTATTCACATTCCAGATTTATTCTAAAGGAGGAAGACAGTCTGATAACATTATCACACTGGCCTAAATTATGTAGTTCTCTTAAAGCTGAATGATAATGGCAGTTTAATCTTGGGTAAAAGAAAAAGTCACTGGTTTGGAGGTATTTAATTCCTGCTTCATTTCAGGAACGCCCTTTGCATTTATGCATTAAGCCCATCAAGAAGCTTCACCATCCTGGCATAAGCAATGAAACATACTGTTCATCTTAGAGGCAGACACCAACACTGCTCCAGTTAAAGGCTAATTACCCTAAAAATGGGGGGGAAAAGCTTCAGTAAAAATAATACTTACAAAACACACGGTAGGGCACAAGATTTAGAAAGATTTTGCTCATCTCCAACTAGGACACCTATATTAACACCAAATAACTAAACATGTTGAGCGTCAAACACCAAAGGAAAACGCAAGGAAATAACCAGAAAGACCAAGAACATTTGAAATGTTCTGCTACAGAGCAAGTATTTTCAAGTTGCTCACCTGCTACTGAGATGACCCACTAAAAACAAGATTAAAATCCAGATATTTAGGAACCTGAGCGAAGGGAAAAGTTATAATAGAAGGGCAAAAAAAGATGAAAGAATTTTAATGGTTTGAAAAGTTACTCGAGACACCTGAGTGTATTTGTTTTAAATTACTGACTAGTAAGTCTGGGAGCATCTCTCATCTCTTACGATATTTGCACACTGCAAGTGAAGGCATCCTCTTCAGATCAACATCACTTCAAACAATATTAAAGGTAATTATATTTAAAATGATTAAACAAACTATTTCCTCCACAACTTCCAGAAATACAAAAGGGTATAAGCAAATCTGACAGAGCCTGTAGGACCTAAAAAGAAGACTAGAAGATTGCACATTAATACCTCTCTCAATGCATTTTAACAAATTTACAGGCAACATGGACAATGGAAAGGCTACAATTTATTTTAAATCTGTATTAAGATTAGTTTCTTCTCATACATGGGACTGTGGATGGACATGTTTCAGATGGAGAAATGTTGAGGATCTTTTCGCACTTGATGCAAATTGCTTTCTTAGTCTGTAAATCATCCTGAATTGTTTGGAAATGAACTTTCAACTCCTTCCTACAAGGTTTGATCTCCAAAGAACAAAACTGCTGCAACGGTTGCCTGTTTGCTTGCAGGTTACTGACCAGCTCTGTTTGTGCCTAGAAAAGGCTAAGACAGGTTGCAGAGCCTGGTTCAAGCAGCTCAGGAACATCCTTGACCTACAGAGGCACCAGATATAGCTGCAATCCCAAAGGAAAGACCAAGAGAACCACTCCAAGCTCAGCAGCTCTGGGTCCCTGGCCCACTAAAACTGAGCAAAGGACTGAAGTACCTGAAATTAGAAGACACTGGAAAAAAGTGACCTAGGTTAGTGAGGGGCACTGATGAGAACAGCGTATGGGTTTGGTCCATGCTTTCTTCTAACCCAAGTGGAGGATGGCATTACATGGTCCAGCCTGCACTTAGTCCATTGCCTTTGCAAACATCCTCCGTTATCAGACAGAACTACTTAAGTTCTTCCAACACTTTCGTAAAACAAACTGAAGGAAGAAAACTATGCTTTCCTAAGCCACCCTCAAGAAACTGTAAACACACATAAATAACACCCTCATAGGACAAAGAGCACAAGCTGCTGGCCACGTGGAGTCAGAGACAGTTAATACTTGGACTGGCAAGTCGTCTCTGCTTATACATGTGCACGTGCTTTTGAGGAATTCCTGTTAGTGCGACAGGGGGAAAAAACTGACATTGTCTCGGACTTTCTAAATCCTTTCCTGTAGTAAGGATTTGTGATCAGATTAGGGAGCACCAGACAGTTTTTATGTATTTATAGGAAGGACAGTGAAGGTGAGCTGTACCGCTGGGTCTGACCAGGCTGCAGCAACGCCAGCTCACGATGCTGCCAGGGCTGCTCTGAAGCTGGAGACAGCGTCAGATGGCACTTATTAAAGAAAAAGGGGGGAGATTCATGTTTTTGATACTAGAACAAAGTGGGAAGCACGCCACTTCCCACTCTGTTTCTGCTAGAGTTTGGCATGTTTGAGCTACACTTTTCCCCTCCAGTACCTTTTTTTGTCATCTCAAGTCACATTCACATGAACATAAAAATACACAGATCCTTACACACGCTGTATAGCAGATGCTTACATGGATGGTCTCAAAAAAGAATATTCTTTTCACACACTAAAAAAATTATACAGAGTTATTTTAAATTCAGAACTGTTTGTATATTCCTTATAAGTTTATAAAACTCTCACTGTCCTCCCATGACTAACGAAACTGGAATTGAGAGAGTATTCTATATTTATAACTTGTCTGGTTGCTCATGCCTATGGCCCTATTTCCACCCTCCGTTACTGTACACAGAGCTATGTGAGGTATTGTGGGTTCCCAAACTTCACTGATTTCCTAACAAGGCAGGCCTGTGTCCCGGAGGAACAAGCTGGGGGCTGTTTTGTTCGAGCATTGGTCGAACTGAGAGGGAGAGGCCTTGAGTGCTGTGGTTTTGGCAGCTCTTCTTGAAACTGGTATTAGAGGCCATTTCTGAGCAATTACATGCCTAACTGGCACTCGGTTGTGTATCAATGCTACTGATACATCATCCCCAGCCCAGGCCTGTTTACTGCCCAAACCGTACACACTTCACCTTCTTCTGTTTATTTTAGCAATGCCTGCAGGCTGAAGTGCTTTGATGCTTAGCTGAGCAGCTCTGCCAGGCATCTATGCTACAGACACACCAGAAATACCAGACAAATCCAAGCCACTACCAACAAACTCCAACAGACAATTCATTGACCTCTTTAAATCAAAAGGAGACAAACCCCTCAAACATTGTCCAAACCCTCCACCGAGACGACACTGCATTCAGTGATGCTGGCCCACCTCAGGACTCCAAGGGGTGGCAGAGAAAGAGACTGCATCGTGTGTCTAAATGCAGCAAAATGAGGAAAACCATGGATTTCAACACAAATGAGGGCTGGCTGACACTTGCAATTGTGTGAATGTCCTATGGTCCCTGCCCAAGAATCACAAAACCATGTCTCATCTCTTATACAAAAACATTTCACTAGTTCATAAATGTGAAAGAGGAGTCTAAATCTTTGTTATCACAGAGGTGCCTCATAATTGACAGATTTTTAGCATATGCCAGGTACCTAGAAGTCAAAGAAACTGTTTTGACTTTGCAGATCCTATATATGTTCAAGACAAAGAAATATTTATTGAAAAAACAGAGGGAGAAAAAGACAAGAGGCAGATTTTTCTAATTCAGAACATATGGTGGCTGGGACTGGGGTCTCAGTCTCACAGAGTTACATTCATTATGGTACCTGAGCTATAAAAAACCCCACAAAAATCAAGAAACCCTCAACTCTTCCTATGAGGCTTTGCAGAATCCACAGACAGAAGAGCACCAACTGGTGCTAACTACTAACCAAAGCAACATTACCAGGAAAGCAGTGGCCAACAGGGCCAGTTTCATTTAACTGAAATCAGAGTTTTCTTCCAGCCAAATAAATTTGTTCTTCAAATATTTTAGCTGAGAGAAAAACCACTTAAGTCAGTCTATAAAGTGAAATGAGATCTCAAAAAGAAAAAAGTGTATAGGTCGACAGTGATATCGTTTGGTTTGGACAAAATAATGGTTGCTGTGAAGCTGAACAGAGTGACACTGCACCTGAAGATACAGGTACTTGTGAGGAAGAAACATCACCTTAAACCCTCCTGGCACCCCGTGTTTGCTTTGCTGGCAGGTTGCTAAGCTTAGAACAAGTATCAGCACAGGGAGAGCCCCTGAACGTGTTTTGCAAACAATTACAGCAACGTAAAACAATGCGCTGGGGCTGAAGTCATCTCAGCAAAGGCCAAGTGGCCCCATTTGAGAACTCAGCTCTCACCAGAGGCACGGGAGGGAAACACCCGCCTCTCCTTCCCTTTCATCCCAGGGTCACAGTCTTCAACACAGGTAGGTAGCAGTGCTGCAATTTTTTTCCCAGTTTATGCAACCGCTTTCTTTGCTTTGCAATAAAGCTGTCAAGATTAACAGACAACTGTGGTGAGTCAGATGTTCAAAGGAAAAAAAAAATAATCTGTATTTCTCACCATCCAAAGAGTAACGCTACTGGTATAATTGTTTTCCAGCACTCTGCATACCCATAACACAAGACAAACTTTAAAAAGCTATTAAAAACTACTTCTACTTTCCTAAGAAGAAAAATGATCTAAATTTATCCCAAGAACCTAAAGTTTGCTTCACTTTGAGGGAAGGATTTAAATATGGAATATTTTTTCTTCCATCAAATTAGGGAGGAAAATTATAAAATGGTCTTTGAAGAACTAAATACAGCAAAGCTTAGTACTATCTTTTGAAATTATGAAAAAAAACCAAACCAACAAACACAAGTTCCACACATTTACACCATTAAAAAAAATTCTATGTTGCAGTAATTAAAGCACAGATGTTATTCAGCAAAAGCATTCTAATTTGACTGACTCTTTTCTGAAGTTTTTTTAAAACTCTCTTATAATGTTAGAATTCCAACTAAGCATTTAATTTATTCTGCAGGTTCCCAAAACAAACAAGCACTATACAACTGAGTAATGAAAGTATTTATAGCTTCTTCACGCAGAGCGTACAGGCTTCAGACAGACCATGAAGACTTCTCACAACTTCATTTACCCTAGAAATTATTAGGTTTATAGGACACCTACAAACACCTACAAATGGAAAAAGTAATGAATTCTAAGCTTTATTTCTCAAGAGGCAGATTTTTCTAATTCAGAACATATGGTGGCTGGGACTGGGGTCTCAGTCTCACAGAGTTACATTCATTATGGTACCTGAGCTATAAAAAACCCCACAAAAATCAAGAAACCCTCAACTCTTCCTATGAGGCTTTGCAGAATCCACAGACAGAAGAGCACCAACTGGTGCTAACTACTAACCAAAGCAACATTACCAGGAAAGCAGTGGCCAACAGGGCCAGTTTCATTTAACTGAAATCAGAGTTTTCTTCCAGCCAAATAAATTTGTTCTTCAAATATTTTAGCTGAGAGAAAAACCACTTAAGTCAGTCTATAAAGTGAAATGAGATCTCAAAAAGAAAAAAGTGTATAGGTCGACAGTGATATCGTTTGGTTTGGACAAAATAATGGTTGCTGTGAAGCTGAACAGAGTGACACTGCACCTGAAGATACAGGTACTTGTGAGGAAGAAACATCACCTTAAACCCTCCTGGCACCCCGTGTTTGCTTTGCTGGCAGGTTGCTAAGCTTAGAACAAGTATCAGCACAGGGAGAGCCCCTGAACGTGTTTTGCAAACAATTACAGCAACGTAAAACAATGCGCTGGGGCTGAAGTCATCTCAGCAAAGGCCAAGTGGCCCCATTTGAGAACTCAGCTCTCACCAGAGGCACGGGAGGGAAACACCCGCCTCTCCTTCCCTTTCATCCCAGGGTCACAGTCTTCAACACAGGTAGGTAGCAGTGCTGCAATTTTTTTCCCAGTTTATGCAACCGCTTTCTTTGCTTTGCAATAAAGCTGTCAAGATTAACAGACAACTGTGGTGAGTCAGATGTTCAAAGAAAAAAAAAATAATCTGTATTTCTCACCATCCAAAGAGTAACGCTACTGGTATAATTGTTTTCCAGCACTCTGCATACCCATAACACAAGACAAACTTTAAAAAGCTATTAAAAACTACTTCTACTTTCCTAAGAAGAAAAATGATCTAAATTTATCCCAAGAAAAAAAAATAATCTGTATTTCTCACCATCCAAAGAGTAACGCTACTGGTATAATTGTTTTCCAGCACTCTGCATACCCATAACACAAGACAAACTTTAAAAAGCTATTAAAAACTACTTCTACTTTCCTAAGAAGAAAAATGATCTAAATTTATCCCAAGAACCTAAAGTTTGCTTCACTTTGAGGGAAGGATTTAAATATGGAATATTTTTTCTTCCATCAAATTAGGGAGGAAAATTATAAAATGGTCTTTGAAGAACTAAATACAGCAAAGCTTAGTACTATCTTTTGAAATTATGAAAAAAAACCAAACCAACAAACACAAGTTCCACACATTTACACCATTAAAAAAAATTCTATGTTGCAGTAATTAAAGCACAGATGTTATTCAGCAAAAGCATTCTAATTTGACTGACTCTTTTCTGAAGTTTTTTTAAAACTCTCTTATAATGTTAGAATTCCAACTAAGCATTTAATTTATTCTGCAGGTTCCCAAAACAAACAAGCACTATACAACTGAGTAATGAAAGTATTTATAGCTTCTTCACGCAGAGCGTACAGGCTTCAGACAGACCATGAAGACTTCTCACAACTTCATTTACCCTAGAAATTATTAGGTTTATAGGACACCTACAAACACCTACAAATGGAAAAAGTAATGAATTCTAAGCTTTATTTCTCAATAATACACCAGTAAACAAGACTGCAACTACCTTTTATTCCAGTTACAGGCCTCCCGGAGCCAGTAACTGCAGATATCTTTGGTTATAGAGGTCAAATGGGTGAAAGCATCGTCATGCTTCTCCTTTTTAAACTCCTCACGATGCTGCGTTGCCTCTTCCCTATTTAAAAGAGCATCCTTCTCCTTTTACTGATCTATTCTGAACATGCCAGCCATGCCAATCATCAAGCTCTCTAGGTGTGTATTTGCAATACACAAAGCAGACACAGGAACAAAATATTTCTGGCTACCCTGGAGTTATCAATATTGTATTATCCCAAAAAACATTTAACGCTGATGTTGAGAAATGTTGTAATGAAGAGTTATCTATCATCTCTAGTCCAGATACTCGTGACTATAAAAGGAGCCCAGTGGCTGGGTTTGGCCAGCTGCAGGGGGACAGTGGAGCACTGCCACCAGGCCACACTCTATTTGAGAAATGCTTTCCAATTTCAGCATTAGGAATATAGTTTCTCTTTCAATGCTTACTACTGCAAAATGAAACAATGAATGGATCTGTCTCTATTTCAAGTTACATGAATCTAAACTACTGTAAGTGAACATTAGCCTGAACACAATGTTTAAAAGCCACACTGATTAATAAAATCAACAACAACAAACAAATTTGCAGACAGAACCCTCACTGAAAAGCAATAAAAGGTAACTACCAAATAATGGCAGATCCTGCTTGTTGATGGTTATGAAACTAGAAGCAGGGAAGGGAAAAAATAATTAGTATTCCAGGATGTCCCACACACACACCCAAAACTAAAAGCATTAAATTGGATGGGAATAGAATAGCTGATTTTGCCTGCAGTCAAATACAGAGAAGTATAATTTAAATTGCAAATTACAGAGCAACAGATTTTTGCACAAAGTTCAAGGGTTTTTTATGGTTTGTTTTTATGAATTAGGAATGACATGCAGAAAATATGGGGTTGGGCTAGCTGCTACCCTTAATACATATTTCAGCTTCAATATTTCTCAGCTTCATTTGAAGCACTTTATTTAGGCACTGCGGGTTGTTAAAGCGATGACAGAAAGTAAAGAAGCTTCTCAGAGACCATCCCTAAGGATGGAGTATCCACTGGTGGCCACCCTGGTGCTCGCGGATTTAACTACCACAGAAGGGCCTCCAAACTGAATAATTACTTCCCTCCACCCCATCATGTCCTTCCCCAAAAGGGAAAGTTTTGATCCATTCCTTAGGAAGTGCTTTTCAACCAATAGTTAATTCGACAAACCGTCTGCTTCCTTTTCCCAGGTTCTGAAGAGCTTGGCTCCTACTAACATCAGCTTCTTGGCCTTGGTTCCTACAAATCAAACTTTGTGAATGCTTAGTAACAGAAAAATGTATACTTGACATTTATAGAGCACTTTTTAATCAGCAGCTCTCAAAATGCTTTACAAAGCATGAAATCTAATCGAGTGGTTGTTTTCGATACCTATTTTAAAAAGGGTGGGAAAAGATGCAGTAAAAAAATGATGAGTTACTCAAGGTTACAGCACAAGATTCAGGAACAGAATAAGCTCTTTGTCTTGATACACACACATCCCTGACACTACATTATCATAATAATTTTCTTTTAAAATGTAACAAGCCCTGAATTACAGACTTCAGCACATGATTACAGAACTCTATTCAGAGGTCCTGGGGATCAAATATTTTCTTGCCAGGCTGTAAGTACATAATAGAAAAAAGACAAAGCAGAAGCCAGAATACCTTTTAAAATTATTTCAGAAATCAGCTTGTTTTGGGGATATTTCCTAAAAATTCTACCAGTGGGTATGTCAGTAACCATAAAGAAACAGGTATTTCAAGTCTAACCACACACCACAGCCTAGCCTGAAATGTAAAATAACCTTTGTACTATCAGACTTGAGCCCTTTGTGCCAAACAAATGCAAAGATATTCTGGTGAAGATTCTACAGACTTTCAAGGACAACAAATTTCACCACCTTCAGCAGGGTAAGAAGTGAGGCTTGACTGACAAAGCAATTCTGAGCCAACAGCTTTATGGCAACACGTGATGGATCCATCCAAGCCAGCACCACATCACTGAACTGTAAGATTTAGCTGGAAGGGGTATTACACACAGCACTAGTGAAAAGGATGTAAAACAGAGTATTGAGATTCTTGCAAGGAAATGTACACAAGGCATCTTTTCCAAAATTTTTTTTACAAAAGGGCTTTTTTGGGTTTTGGAGGTTTTTAAGTAATAAGCCAAATAGCTTTACAACTTAATTTCATTTTTTGAACGCCATTCTTTTCTTTCGTTTTTTTCTTCTGTTGTTGTTCTTTTAATCACAGATGCAGCTGGTACCATCTGGGCAAGTTTACATGCTTACACCACTGAGTATCTTTGAATCAACTTCATGCCAGTAGTTGCTTTTAAGAAATGTAACTGCCAAATTTGGCACTTGAGAAATAAAAAAAAAAGGAAGGTTAATGTAATTCTGCTTTTAGCACTCCCTGGGGAGAGATGGTGGCCTCTTCCATTGCAGGATGGACACACACACACACACAGTTAGTTCAGTCTCTTTCAGAGACACGAGTCCCATCATCTCAATCCCATCTTTTTACCCCTGGTCCCCACATAACTTTGCTTTTCCATGTCTGATAGGACCTCTACCACACAGTGTCAATCATGAGTGGATTTCCTCAACCACCAACAGCCACTGTGTTCAAGTACCCTGTGATCACTGGGGGATTCATCTGCCTTTCTCAAGACACTAGTGGGGAAGTGACAGGATTTCACCCACAGCACAAACAGGGAACCTGGAGTCTATGTGACCTGCCCACAAGCTGCACAGCCTGGGACACGGACCAGGCTGTCTGCATCTTAACCAGGGAGATTTTTCCAAACTGCATTTTTAAAGATTAACAAATTTATCTGGCTTAAAAATTATCTTTTAAAGAATGACATTACCAGGTCAGTGTGCTCCTAAGCATTAAGAATCTGAGAAAAGACCATTTTAAAAGCATTTTGTGGTTCTTGGTGCAATGAATAACAAAAAAAAAAGAACAGGCTCAGCACAAATAACTTAATAGCAATGTTTCTGAAAACCAAATTCTTTTGAAACATAGTTTGAAATCTGCCAAACTAAACTTAAAAGAATCTCTACAAGTTCACAAGCCCCTTGGCCAACTTCTCATTCCTTCAGATTTCATCTCATTTGCATGGTAGTGTATAGCTTTGCTCACATCTGAATTACCTTTGCATAGATGAGGACAGCATCCTGTTCACTTCACCATCTCCTGCTGTACATAAGCTTTTCCCTGCTCCCCACTGGCCTAAGCTGTCCTTCAGGAGCCTGTACACTCTGTAGTCTCTCCCTTGAGCTCTTAAATCACTCCTCAAGCCTCCTCCCTACCTCAGACTCTTAAAAATGCAGTCTCATCAGTTATTCCCTACAAACCACTAATAAAGTATCACCATGAACTTGGTACTTCCCAAACATCAATAACTGGCAACCCCATCAATAACCAGAAGCTACAAAGTTCACAAAAGTGCACATCTAGTTTCTGCTGGTTTAGATCAGGGTTAGATTGATAAATCAGCAGAGCTGACATGCTTCCAACAAGCTAAAGGATTGCTGAGCTCCAGTGTCTAAAGATGAAGATTACAGCTAAGAAGTATTCAGCTGTAAGTCTGATCTCATGATCAAAGTTACGTTCTTAGTGAACTACTGCAGCAGATACTGTTTTATGGGCAGTATCTTACGCATTTATAACCTGCACACTGTAAATCATAAGACTCTACACAGAACTGAGCTATAATTACATGTAGAGCTAAATGCTTTTGAAGTCTAATCATTCACAACCAAGGGTTAGCAGACTGGTCCAAAATATCACCTCACATCCTGAGTGATGTAGTTTCCACTGTGTATGTGGTAGATCTAAGGAACAACATGCCAGCAAACACAGAAATCAATTTTTAATGAAACTTCTATCGGTTAAATGGGGGGAGAGGGGGAAGAGATACATTAAACAAAATTCTTTAAAATCTCAAGTATATTCATTATTTTTTTGCATGTTTACATTCTCTGACATGACAGTCAGTGTAATTCCTCATGCTACCATATTATTGTCATAAAAGACAAGCAGGCTGCGTTGCAAGCACCTGCTTTTAGAGAAGCTTCTTACAGGTTCAGTGACTCTTTGTGCATCCCAAACCCTGCAGCTGAAAAGAAAAAAAAAAATAGAAAGGAAGAAAGGAAAAAAAAAAAATAATAAAAGGGCCTTGTGTGGTTTCATTCACCTCTCATTCCAAAACATTCAAATCTGCATCAGCTTGGAGGGGAAATCCAATCAGGATAATGCTCTGGCTCTGCAGGGCCACGCGTGCACGTGATGGTTTGTTTATGAGTCTGGAGCATCACGAGGCGCGTCCCCTGCTGCGCCCCATGGGGACCTGCTCCGTGGGCAGGAGACAGGCCACCGCCCCGCTCCGAATCCAGCCCAGGCAGCCCAGCAGATCTTCATGAAAAACATCTTTTCAACACTCTGCACGTCTACCAAAGCACATTAAATCCGACCGTACGTTTTTATGCTGCTAAAATTCCAGCACGCGCTTCCCGACTTCAGACCCAAAGGGAAGAAGCAGCAGCTATTCAGAGCACAGAAAAAAAAATGCATTTTTTTAAAAGCAGCCACGCACAAAACAAAGCAAAATTTAGAGGCAGCTCTTACCATAACCTCAGTTTGATTCTGCAGGTATAGATTTCTCTCCGTAAAAATCAGTAAGGGATTATTTTAAGCCATTTGATTTCATTACCCTGTATCAGATTTCTGCTCTGAATGGAACATCTGAATCAATTTGTAAAGCTCCTACAGGCTACACTGTCGTAGGCTTTCAAGTGTCTTTTCTCCACCTCTCTTACCACAAAGACAGCAAGATAAAAATCCCACACTGGAGGTTATTTGATATTTCTAAACAAGTACCAGCAGATATTTTTCCCCCCCTTTAGCCCTGTGATTCTCTGCACTGATGTTTCAGAGGGAAAGGCAAAACCAACCACGAACCGCACAGAACAGAGAGGCCAGTTCAAAACTGCAGAAATCTGCTTCCTTGGGTGTGATTTCTCCAAGAGGCACCTCCCTGCGAGAGCTGTTGGTACAAAGCACTTGAGCTTTGTGTGCCTCAGAGATCCAAAACATGTTCCTGTGAGCAATGTCTCCTGTGCCTTTCCTGCCCTTACTAACACCCCACCATCAGAAATGCACTACATCGCTGCAGTTGTGACTGGAGAACTAAAATGTCTTATTTGCAGCACTGAAAGAGGAAGACATGTTGAATTAAGCAAAGCCACATGTACACTAAGTGCTTCACAGTGAGGCAATGGGGTTTCACCACAAAATAAACAGACTGTAGATCATTTAATGCACTAAAAAAAGATGGCATAGTGGACTTCTAAGCAGCATTCTGAATCATAATGAGAGGCTTATTAATTTATGTCACAGCAATAGAGTTATTTTTTATATCTATTTTAGTCAAACTGTTAGAATACAAACCCCTGGAGTTTCAATCTCTGAGCTTCTCTGATTTCCCCCGTCCAATAAATCATGTCCCTTCAGTGAAATTACTGTCTTCGTAATCCAATCAACACATTCCAGGCTCCACATTCAGAAAAGGTTACAATCCCATTTGTTTCCTGTTCATAAAATCGCCAGCAAGAGGGAGTGAGCAGCACCACCTCCCGAACTCCCTGAATCCACATGGGAGTCACCCCAACTCCCAGCTCTGCACCTCAAAGGCTGCACTTGTAGGAACTCCAGACAATTGCCACATACCTCTTTTCCCTGCACTGTTGTCAAAATTTAAGAGTGAAAAATGCAAAGAGTTTGCCTCTTTTGTTCATCACTGCTCCTGATCTGCTTAGTATGA
Source organism: Chaetura pelagica (assembly GCF_000747805.2). Taxonomy (NCBI): domain Eukaryota; kingdom Metazoa; phylum Chordata; class Aves; order Apodiformes; family Apodidae; genus Chaetura; species Chaetura pelagica. Next base: position 2,713,869 of record NW_009952879.1, on the reverse strand, counting down.
ACCATTTGCGATTGAGAAAAAAGAAAATTCAAAACAATGAGTAAACACACTTAACATCTGTTAAATAATTTTAAAATATTGTTACTAATTAAATCCGTTAATAAACGCACTACTGGTATTTTTATATATATTTAAAATATGGCTACTCTGGATCACTGTAAGACTGCTTTGTTTTACAGAACATGGACATTTCTGTTACCTGCACCTGGTAAGCTGATGTATGTGACACCCTGCCAGCAGCACTTGAAATCATGTACCAGCACATGTTATTTACATTTCAGAGGAGGCAGGACTCAGTGGGACCACGGGGGGGCTATTCGTTGTTTTTTTTATATTCAGGATAAGAAAGTGAAAATGAATGCAAATACCTCCTTTCTTGGCAGCAGGCAGTGCATTGTTAGCATCTCAGCCTACTAGTCTGAGCACTGCAGCTGCCGAGAGAAAGAAAGAAATAAGAGCCCAACCCCAACAGCCAGGCATTTCTGAGGACAAAGCACTTAAAAAGAGGGGCTGCAACAGAGGTTCAGTACAGCCACAAGTGAGATATCCCAAATTCCTGCAAGTTACAACCACTCTCAGATAATTCATCTTTTTTAAGCTCCTTACACAGCAAGTGTCCCTTATCAGTCATACGCTCTCCACCCCTCGTTTCCCACCCTTTCTGATCAGCTGCAAAGGCCATTCACCATCCACCAACTCTTGGCTGCTATTTTTCTCTCACTGAAGAGACAGCCAATGAATCTGGAGATGCAGGTAGCAAATCCAGCAGATTTTAGATGCAGTCTTTATCTAAATGCACTGAGTAATAATTTACACCAGCGCTTTTCAAATGCTGTGGTGATGGAGTTTAGTTTATTCTTTAACTTCACCTGAGCATCCTAGGTTCCTGTGCACGCCCAGCAAGCAATGCAGGAACATGAGGCACCATGACCCAGATGGAAGCAACTCCAGTACTTCCAAAGTCTGTATCTGTTTTACTTTTACAACTAGAAATGTAATCATTAGCTGGAAGAGCGATACGACTTTATCCCTTTCTGACGCAGTGAGGGAATGACAACCTTGAAGATACAGGTCACAGCCTGGAGCCTTTCCAGGAGAAGGGACTCATTTCCAAACAAAAGTTCACCAACTCCTGCTCAAAAAAAACCCCCAAGTCTGCAGAACTCTGAATGGAACCAGAAGCCCACTGGCCAACGCTGCCTGAAGTTTACTGGCATAAATGGGCAAGCAGCGGTGGGGACAGACACACAACCCAGGTGTAGGAGATGGAAAAAGAGATGGTGCAGGAACCGACCACAGACAAGGGCAGGATGCACTATTGCAATTGTAATTTCCATCCCAGATAAATTATTAAAAGCAGGAGTTAGCAAAAATGAATTAATTCCTACAGCTAATTCAATTTTTTTGGATCTCCTTAGGGTGTCTGGGTTTTTAAGCTTAGTACTCAAAGACCTTTATGCTTTTACTACAATACCCTGATGAATGTGTATTCTCAAAGATTTTTTTATTTTTATTTTTGGCCTAAGTGTCTTCCATAATTGTTTATATTTATCAGCATCATTTCTGAAACTTTACTTCCATCAGGGTCTGCACAGAGGTACCTAAAAGATCGAGCCACGCTCTGATGCTGCTGCAACTGCAAGTAATTATTGCCAACCACCAAGTGCACAGATGCAAAGGTCTCTGCTGGTCATCACACTGGAGCTGGACACGTGCAGCAACCCAGGTCACTAGGACACCACCAGCAGATGAAACCACCAGGCCCTTCAGCGTCCTTGTTGACTACAGTGACATTCAAATCTGAGCCACTGCAGCCCAGGCCCTGCCTGCGATGCTGTCACAAAAGGGAGCTGGTTTATAAATACCTCTGGCACTCCAGGAAGGATGTCTAAGCACACAACGAGCCTGGCAAGACCGCACACCAGCGCGGCAGGGAGCCCGGGAGGCAGCGGTTCCTGCTCCCACACAGAGCTCCACTCCACGCGTTCCCAGCAGCCCCAACACCAGTAATTCCAGTCCACCACTCCTCCAGCACACCCACTGCAAGCACATCGTGCCGCTGCAAAGGGGGAAACCTGATTCAAGTCACGGCAGAAGGCAGAAAGACACTTATTTTAACACGATGCTGCCACACTTCCTTCTCCACACTCCCCCAGTCTGGGGACAACCATCTCCCTGTGGAAAACCCAAAAGCTGCCTGTACTCATGGAAGAGGCAGTGGAAACAAGACAGAGATCCCTCTGACAGCACAGCCACCCTGCACATCTCTCCTGCCATGTCTGCCCCAATGCCTTTATTAGCAAGCAAAGGAGCTGCCCCCCCTCCGAGTGCCCCCTCCTCAGCCAGGCAAAGAGGGAACCTTGGGGCTCCACCACACAAAGGAGCTCAGAAGAGCAGACCTTCCCTCTCTCCACCTCTTCCTCCACCTCCCCTCACTCCCAGTTCTCCAAAACAGACCTTGGCCTTTTATAAAAGGTGGGGAGGAGGGGGAAATAAAAACAACCAGAATAACCCACCCTACAGCAATCCCATGTTTTTCCCTACTTTTATCCCAGGTTTTGCCCTACAGGCCGATTGGAACAACTCTGGTATTAGTGAGGAGAAACCAAATTTAGAAGAGGCACAGCATCCAAATATATGCTTAAACACACCTCCCTCCTGAAAAGGGTCTCATTGTTTTCTTCCCCCTCCCCCCAAAAGGAGACACGGGTGGAACTCTCAGGCTCCTCTTGCCCTGCTGCTCAGCTGCATCCCGCATCCCACCGGCATATCCTGCTGCCCGAGGCACCATCTCACCACCTCCATCAACAACATTCCCAAGGGCAGCATCCCGCCACAGCCAGCCCTGCAACCAGACCCAGCACCAAGGTGGTATTTTGGCAGAAGCCAACAATCCTCCTCCCTAGGGAGGATCCCTGGGACAGGCCTGTTATTCCAGGCAGAAAGTAGTAAACAACCTCCCAGGGGCTGGAGACAGAGGTAAACCCCAAAGATGCCATGTCCTTGCTCAGGGGAGTGTTATTACAGGACAAAAACAACATGAAGCTCCTGAGGCTGCACTAAAAAACTTTAAGGCAAAAGCTAAGAATGCTGCTCCTATAAAAGAAAAAAAAACAACAACAAAACCAAAACTAAACAAAACCCACAAAAATCAAAGTCATATGTCTCTCCAGAAGGACTTCATAAGTTTGTTTACAACAAACTGTGTTCACAAACACACTGACTTTCAGAAAACAACTCATTTTCTATGCAGGTAGATTTTTATTAAGATCTTTCTCCTCCTTCTCCCCCCTCTTCCAAACAGCGTTTGCTTTTTTCCAAGACAGAAAAACAAAGCAGGGAGGGAAATGACCAACGCAGTGAAATCAACAGTATGGTTTTATTCTACACATATAGAAACATTCTAGCAAAACCAAGACTTGTCACTTAGCTTGATAACATACAGATGAAGGAAGAACATTCCAAATAAATCTGCCCCACAGGGGAGGATTTTAAAATTTGTTTAAAATGGTATTTGACCACATTATGTTGCTATATTCCTGTGATGTCACGCTCATCGCAAGACAGAAAATGTGCTGCTCAGACTAGCATCTAAGGCAACTCTAACCAGGATGGGAGGAGGATTAGTTTGGCCTCTTTCAAGAGAATAAATTATTGCTGAAGATGTTTACACAATGCAGCTTCATGAGACTGAAAGGTTACTTTCAGAAGAGGCCCAGGCCCCCAGTCAGAGGAATGCAAGATCAGCCCCTGTGGGGAGACAGCCCAGCAGGGCAGACCAAAACCCAGCAGCTTAATTTCATCCTCTGTCTTTCACTTCAGGTGACTATTTTTGGGAGGCACAGAGTTGTGTGTGTGTGTGTGTGTGTTGGTGCTGTAACTAGCTACCTTTGAAAACATTCAGAGTACTTTAGACATCATGGTCTCCATATCACGTTTTAAAAGCCATATGCAGTGTAGGAAATAGTAAAAGTGAAAAAAGGAAGAAGTCCACCAGCAACAGCTTGCAGCACTAAAAGAAAAAAATAATCTAAAAATCAGATCAACAGGAAAAAAATTGTCCTCCTTTATACTACTGCACAACTACACAAAGAAAAAAAAAAAGCATAGCTGTTCCGAAGTCAGTGGCAACACAGAGGACCAGCGTAAGGGAACACAGATTCGGTTTTGATTTATTCCTGAAGTGCTCTAAAAGAACACAGCATTTCCTAATTTTTACACAGCTGTACATAGACATCACTACCACCACTGCCTACGTATCACACATCAAGCAACACTAAATTAAACCCCAATTTAAAGGAAACATCATTGACATTTTGTTTCCATCTTCTCCAACCAGAGAATAACCAGACTGAACCCTTCCGTAACACTCAAAATATTTGTATTAAGAAAAAGGAGAGGGGTTGAATGGAGGGAGAAAAAGGTGTTCTCAGATTTGTGCCTTACTCCCCACTACCAACTCTTGTTCAAATACACAGCAGAAGGCAGGGAAACATGGGGATTGCCAAGGTGCTGAGATTCAAAACAGGCCAAAAAAAACCTGCCGCAAAGCACCTACAAAATTGAAACCAAAATCAACCCAACACTCAAAGACTTGCCCATTAAATTCCCGATACAGTCAAGACAAGAAAAACCCCTGATTGACTTGAAGACTGTGAAGAACCTGCATGAAATGTCACAGCATTATTTGTGCTTAAAATCAAGACAGTAACTTCAGGATCTGGCCAAAGAGGAGCCCAAGCCATGAGGCTGCTGCGCTCACCACTGGTTGATGCTTCAACACCCCCCCCCCCCAAGCAAGGAATCTTGGCCTGAGATAAAAAAAAAAGAAAAAAAGAAAAAAAAAAACTTAAAAATTTAACAGCTCACAAAAGCAAGCTGATGGTCTGTAGGCTTAGCGGAGTTTGCACTTCCACTATTTTGTGGGGGTTTAAGGACAGTGCCACAAAGGCAGCTATTCCACATGCAGTACACAGCAAAGATTGCACTGGGAAAGAAAAACAGATGTCAGCATATCTTGTTTCTATACCTAGTCATAAAATATTTATAAATCATTCTCCTTTCCTCCCTCTCCCAATTTCCTGGGCATACAAAGTCTCTCAAAGCTTACTCTTTCAGTTATTTAAACCTGACTTCAGGTATCACCTGCTTCCTAGAGACCCTCTCCCCCATCCACAGGCAGCACTGCCTGTGTAAACTATTCCCTTCCATCCACAAAGGCCACAGCTATTTAACTGCTGTCCTACAGGTTCTTCCACAAGGGAGCCTGGGAAAGCAGTATGATATAATTTCTGGGGATCAGGCAGGGTTAGACATGCAGAGTCACTCAGGAGGAAAGACGCTGTATCAAGTAACAAAATACCTGCAAAGCAGAGTTTGTGCATCCACCCAGTTATGAGAAGAGTAGAAAGACAGAGCACCCAACTTTATGGTGTCACCTTCCATTATGCATCTCACACCAAACACTGAGGTCCCTTCCCTCATCTTCACACTTGCACCTTAACTCCACTTTAAAGAGAGAAGCAGGGGGGGATGAAGGCAGGTAAGTCTCCTCCTTGTGCAGGAGGAAAACTTTTTTAAAATATTGTAAGATTAAACCTTCATCTAGCAAGAGAATACTCTGAATTTATTGCTTAAATGTGGAAGCCTGCACAAAAATCAGAGGCAAGACATCTCTGTCAACTGCAGTTCTTACCTCCCTTAAACAAAGAAATACTTCCATCAAGCATATGGATTGTCAGTGTGCCTCTTGGAAGCAACAAGAGAGAGTAGGTATCACCAGTTACACAAGCTGCACTTTACAAATCCCATGTCAATTAAAAGATGCTGTGTATTCTGAAACTCCCACACTCCTCATGCCTACTGATCTTCTGTAGGCTTTACTGGCAGCAAAAGTAGCGGCATTTGGCCCAATAACTGAGAGGATGCTACAGCTTAATTCAATCCTCTTCCCTGCACTCTGGGTGCAAACAAAACTAACAAACAGAAGACGACAAAGCTGGCCAAAAAGTTTTTCCAACTCCTACTACATCATTCGTGCACAATAAATGGTCCAGCATTTTTTAAAGCCACAGTGCTGAAGCCCACCAGAACACCTCTCCTTCTCACCACAACTGCATCCTCCCTTGGGGACCCTGAGGGTGAACACACCAAAATCCACACCAGTGAGGACTTGGCACTGCTGATACTGCACACTACTAAAAAACTCTGTTGAAACAGTTGGAAAATAAAAGACATTTCATTGTAACACTGTACATGGCTAGGTTGCTCACATCTTGAATACAGACTGCAACTCTGACCACAGCTCAAAAAGGAGGGAATAAAACTGGAAAAGCTACAAAGAAGCACAATGAAGGCCCAGAACTATGCACATACACGTGAAATCAAAGGCTTTCTGCAGTACTCAAGCCTGAAGAAAAAAAAAAACACCAGAAGATAATTAAAAAAAACAATTACTGTCAGACAAATTGCAAGTAAAATGCTTAAACCCACATTTAATTCTTAGGAATAACTGGACTGTAGCTCCACATTACTTATACTACCCAGAGATACTATTAGTGCACAGAAATTAATTTTGCTTTTT
>NW_009952879.1:2697245-2707246 GCF_000747805.2 Chaetura pelagica | reverse complement strand
GACTACAGTCCAGTGTATGTTTGTGGGGTTTTTTTCCATGTCAGAGAGGAACACAGGTCACTTGACAAATCTTATTTTCAAGTGATGTAAATTCAATTCTATATTAGAGTCAACTACAGGTTCCAAGAAAGCTTTAAGGCAACACTCCTAGCACGGAGGGCCCTAAAACTGTTGCATGGTTTGTTTCAAATAGAAATAATATTAATCAATATTCTTATAAACAAGAGATTGTGTTTGATGGTATGTGATTCTAGGCTTAATACTTCCATAATAAGCATCCATTGGCAAAACTGGTTCAGTAGTTCAGTCTAACAGGAAAATGGTCCCCTCAGCTACCTCCAAAGCCAGCAGTCATACTTGAAATTAATTTCTGTTTGTTTGTTAGAGCTATCAGGGTGGATGCTCAATTAATCCTTGAAATGAATCAGAGTATTCAGACCCCAAAATCCTGTGGGCTGTCCAAAATTTCCATCATCCTCAAGCTTACACTTGACCTGGTCAGGAACCCCATCCTTATTTATAAGATAATTTTCTTCTACTGAAAGATCTTTCTAATCTTACTTTCTTGTACTTTTTGCAACAGATTTAGATGTTTAGCTCCATTATGGTTTTTTATCTTGCTACAGATAAACTAAATATTCTCATGAAATAAGAACACATTCAAATATGAAATTTGCAAATTTTAATGACATCTTCACTCCCAACCAAGCCAAGACTGTTTCTTCATGTTTGAACCATGTTTTTATTTATCAGAGATAAAGGAAAAGTTATCTAATACCACTTAAATAGAGACATAAATTGATTTCTGATTAATGTTTAATCAAAAACAAACAGACTCATCTGTGAAAAAAACCAAAACAGGCAGCAGAAAAGCCCTGTTCACGGGAATTTTTGCTGTGTTGACTCTATCTCAAGCTCTGGGTAACAACACTAGGTCCTCCCTCTTCTGCTGGTACAAGGATGCAGCACTGTTGACAGAGCACTTTACAGTAGCCAGATAGTTCCTTTCAGGAAACACTAACTTAAAACAAGATTATTTAAAGACTCTACAGCCAAACACAAGGAGTAAACACTTTAAATCTCAACGCTCATAAAAATTAAAAGCCTCAATGACAACCTTTCCTATTTCTGGCAGGCAACCAGCTATCAAGTTGAAGGCAAGCGTCAGGTACCTCAGACTCCCTCCCCAGCATTATCACCTGAAAACAGCATTAAGATCAGATGTCTCACTGAGGATGAAGACAGTTTAAACGAAAATTGAGTATTAAAGCCTTCATTGAAGCACACAAGTCCTCCATCAAGAGACTAAAGGATCACAGGAACATCAACATTCAGGCATAGCTGGCATTTGAGATCAATACTGTTCATTAAAAAACAAATACAGAGGAAAAATGAACATTTCTAATTGTAGTCTGAGTAATAAAAGATATTATTTAACTTCAAAAGGAGGCACACTTTCAAAGCAGAAGCATATATAGCAGTCTGGTGGTGTAAATGCCTTGTCATGCCCTCGGGAGGGAGACCCTAAAGCAATCCTGGGATACTTCGGGAGATGCAAACACATCAAGTAGGCAGAAAGTTTTTAAGAAGCTAGTAGTGAAGATGGAGCCTGAGCAACACCTTGAGTTAACCCACAAAATCTTTTCACTCTTTTCTCAGTTTCTCTCTCTCATAATTCACGTAAGAGTTCATAAAAGCAAATGGTGCTGCAGCCTCATTTTGCCAAATGTAAATACACAGGCGGGTTTTTTCAACAATTAAGATCTCACAAAGGAATATGGTACACTTTTAAAAGTGACATGAACAACCTTAATTATAGCTCTGTTAACACATTACAATAATAAGTACTTACTCTTTATCAGACATTCTTTAAAAAATTATTATTGTTCTGAATTATACAAAGGCTGGTCTAGAGAACAAGGATCTTTGTCTTTTGCTGCCAGAGGAAACAGCATTTCCTGAGGCCTGTTTCTGCCTTCAACTAACAGTTTTGATTTTGGCTGTAGAAAAATAACTGCATGTCCTCAGCTGGAGGAAAACAGTTCCCTTCTGCCCCCTCTCCAGATGCTCACAGGAGAGCAGCATCACCATTTGCATTAACACTGTGCTTCATTAGCCTTCAGGAAAAAAAAAAATAAAAAAAAATTAAACCTCTGGCTATCATTGTTCAGGTAAACAGGAGATTATTACAGAGTTAATACTTGTTTTTCTTCATATTCCTCTTCCTCCTTCTCACGTCCCACTGGAGCCCCAGACTAGAATTACAGCCCAACAATGGCCCAATTGTTGCCCCCGGCAGCAACTTCCATCCAAACAATAGATCTTTCCCTTTTCTCTCCACCCAAAGTCAAATTAATAAGGAAAAAATTCTCTGATTACAGGGCAAAGAAAAACATTTTTAAGGGGGAAAACAGAGAGATCCATGTATATACCATGGGATTCTAAGCTTCCTTTGTACAGAAGAATTTGCATTCCCTTTCCCAGGCTCCTTTGTATCCCACAGCCCCTCCCCATGCAGGGGAAGGGATGAGGTGGAAGGTTATGTGCTCTGGCATGAATGGCATTTCCTACGAAGGTCATTTTAACCACTACACTGGGGTCCTTTCTTAAAGAAGTCTCACCTGTTCTTGCAAATATTAAGGGGGGCAGCTGTGATCCCCCCCTTTATTTTGGCACCATCATAACCTGGAAGTGCACAAGCATGCCCTTGGAACCAGAGCTCACAGGAATTCGCACTACAAGGAGAAAACCAGACTAAATTTACAAAGCAATTTGGTTGTTTTGTTGGGGTTTTTTTTATGGGAAAAGGGTATTTACATATAGGAACAAATACGTTTTATTCCCCACTTTCAAGATGAAAGAATACATGTTACTGCACTCCAAATATTTTGGTAACATGGGCCAAAAGCCAAAAATGACAAGAGAAGCCCCTCCTTTCACAAGAGGAAAAAATCCTCACCTACTATAGCCATGGCTGCAAAATGTCCAGCATCAGGTTCATCATTTGTTTCTGTCTGCTAAGAAGTCCAATAGGTATTAAAAAAAAAAAAAGTGGTAACAGTCAAAGCTGCTTTACAAAGGAGCTCTTGAGCATTTCAAGAATTTTCTTGTGCTCTGCCAAGTATCAGTCTGCCCCTCACAGGGTTCTACCACTGCAACTAGGGCAACATCTGTTGATTGTGGGTGACGAGGAAGAAACATGATATTTTGTGATTTTGCAGTAACTGCAGATTAATTTCAGCTTCTGCCTGCATGGTATTTACCCATGTAACAGCTAGTTAAAAGCTCTTTCCAAGTGCCTTTAATCACTGCTCTCAGTAGTTCTGACATCTGATTTCTCCTCACTAAAGCTATTAAAAAGGTTCTGTCATTTGGCTGTTGCAACTGGGAACATGTGCAAAAGTAGTTTGGATTTCTTGTTGATTTCAGTAAGAAAATCTAGTCAATTTTCAGTAAGAAAATACACACTACATAGAAAACCCCAATACTACAAATGTCTTCACTATGTGTGTGCACAGAGTGTCTTGCCAGGAGGGCTCCCATGTTAATTCAAGTCCCCATCCCAGTCCTGAGGTAGCATATTTTTATTAACGACTAAATTTAGAGTTTCAATAGAAACTTGCTGCTCACCACGAACAAGTCCACCTCTACGTGAGGGAACCTCCAGGAGCCACTCGGAGATCAGGGCAGAATTATTTAGATAGCTCAAGACACACCTGCAGCTGAGCAGGAGCTGGGCTGGCTCTCTTTAAGCAATTTCTTCAGCAATATGTATATCCTGATGCCATGACTTAAGTCCTACTTTTTGAGGTAAGGGTCTATTTTTAAAATGCCAGAGCTGTGCTGTACCAAGGCCCAGCAGGTATACTCAGACAGGAATTCTGCATCCACCAGAAGAACATTTCAATGGTGGAGATGACGGTTTTTTGAAAAGAATCAACCCTGACATTGTTACTTACACTCCTAAATGAGGATTACTAACATTTCCTTGCTTCATTTCCTTTTTGGTTTAAGTTTAAAGACAAATATTTTGTTTATACTAAACTTGAGCACACATCCAGCTGTCTCTGAGTACTTCCTGCAAGTTTGCTTGGCAGCCATCTCTGGACTGCAGAAGACTGCCAGTCAAGTCAGATAACCAAGGTACATCTGTGGGAGTTGGAGGATCAGAAAATAAGCCTTGCCAGCTATTCTTCTTTCTCCAACAAGGCATTTATGAGGTTAAGATGTCATGCAGAAGTCCAATATCTGCAACACCTCATAAATAATGTGCAGTTTGACACTTCCCTCACAGATGCAGTAAAAAGGAAAAAACCTACCACCCTTAGTTTATGCAGGTAAATTTAAAACTAACTTTTAAGTCCACTTCACTGGATGGTTGTGAATAATCGTGACCTTTGCCTGTCTTTTCCATGTCACTATAAAGGAACATGTGAGAAAACAGTATGCCCACAGCTTTCTAGAGCTTAACCTTCATGGCCAGCCTTTCTAACCTACTAAAAAAGAGGTAAGTGAAATGCTATGACTACACAGTATCTCTCAAATTCAGAATATTTCTCCATGATAGGGATACTGCTTATAATTCAGCCCTCTGCTTTCTGCAATATATTAGAACTACCTCCCAAACAGAAATGTACAAAAAGCATGTTAAATCCAGTTGCTACAAGGGTTAGCTATGCTGTCTCTCAGGAAGTTGATAAAGTATTTTAGAAACCTAAGGTCACTTGTAAGACCATTCAGTGCATTTCTCAAATAATATCTGCAATTCGGCAGTTGAGCAAAATCCATGGACTTTTCCTATAGATCTTTATAGAGGTAGTTTATAAAAGAAAACAGAAGCACAAATGTAGAGGGAAGCTCAAGACACACCTGCAGCTGAGCAGGAGCTGGGCTGGCTCTCTTTAAGCAATTTCTTCAGCAATATGTATATCCTGATGCCATGACTTAAGTCCTACTTTTTGAGGTAAGGGTCTATTTTTAAAATGCCAGAGCTGTGCTGTACCAAGGCCCAGCAGGTATACTCAGACAGGAATTCTGCATCCACCAGAAGAACATTTCAATGGTGGAGATGACGGTTTTTTGAAAAGAATCAACCCTGACATTGTTACTTACACTCCTAAATGAGGATTACTAACATTTCCTTGCTTCATTTCCTTTTTGGTTTAAGTTTAAAGACAAATATTTTGTTTATACTAAACTTGAGCACACATCCAGCTGTCTCTGAGTACTTCCTGCAAGTTTGCTTGGCAGCCATCTCTGGACTGCAGAAGACTGCCAGTCAAGTCAGATAACCAAGGTACATCTGTGGGAGTTGGAGGATCAGAAAATAAGCCTTGCCAGCTATTCTTCTTTCTCCAACAAGGCATTTATGAGGTTAAGATGTCATGCAGAAGTCCAATATCTGCAACACCTCATAAATAATGTGCAGTTTGACACTTCCCTCACAGATGCAGTAAAAAGGAAAAAACCTACCACCCTTAGTTTATGCAGGTAAATTTAAAACTAACTTTTAAGTCCACTTCACTGGATGGTTGTGAATAATCGTGACCTTTGCCTGTCTTTTCCATGTCACTATAAAGGAACATGTGAGAAAACAGTATGCCCACAGCTTTCTAGAGCTTAATCTTCATGGCCAGCCTTTCTAACCTACTAAAAAAGAAACACAAAGGTAAGTGAAATGCTATGACTACACAGTATCTCTCAAATTCAGAATATTTCTCCATGATAGGGATACTGCTTATAATTCAGCCCTCTGCTTTCTGCAATATATTAGAACTACCTCCCAAACAGAAATGTACAAAAAGCATGTTAAATCCAGTTGCTACAAGGGTTAGCTATGCTGTCTCTCAGGAAGTTGATAAAGTATTTTAGAAACCTAAGGTCACTTGTAAGACCATTCAGTGCATTTCTCAAATAATATCTGCAATTCGGCAGTTGAGCAAAATCCATGGACTTTTCCTATAGATCTTTATAGAGGTAGTTTATAAAAGAAAACAGAAGCACAAATGTAGAGGGACTTGCCCAAGATTCCCACAGACACAAGTCTTTCTAATCCCCTACATCTAATTCCACTAAAATGTCTACATGGAAACCATCTTGAGTCACTTGTTGAAGTCCCAGTGTAACCACCCTAAGCTCATGGAACTTGTGGATACAGAAAAACTGAGGCCATGTAGAGCAGAGGAATACTATTTTTTACAAACCTTGAGAAACCTCAGCCTCAGAAAACATAGAACGTTGTTTTCTGAAAACTCAGAAAACACAGATATGAGCCATCACCTCTTCTGTAGAGTATCAATAATATTCTGGAAGGGGGTATGGGGGTGTTACTTTCAAAACTGCTGACAATATTAAATTCTGATTATATCTTGCAATGACTAAGTGCTCAGAGTAAAGACACAGCCAGATCCTCCCTGCCTTCACTGACAGTCCTTCACATGCAGAAGTGTCCAGGTGGCCCTCAGCATCTTGGAGACATCCCTCAGCAAAAAACTGTTTGACTCCAAGGGTCAACAGAACGTGGGACATTTTCCATCAAAGCTTAATGGGTCTCAATCCAGCCAGCCAGAGGCCAGGACACTGACCTGGGACACACACACTGAGCATCCCTAAGTGAAGCCTTTGGCAGGGTGTGCTGCAGAAAGCAAAAAGGAGAGAAACTGAATAGAGCTATTAAAAGTATCCACCACAGTGATACGTTTGGCTTACACGCACCCCAGCCCCTACCAGCCTTCCTTCCACATTTATCAGGTTACAGCCTTTGGTTTCCAGGCTACAGCAAGGATCACCTCCAATTCTCACTGTTAAAGCACCTTTCTTACACATCTCCAAGGACAGCACCACTGAGGAAGGAGTGACCAGGAAACCCTGCACACAACCCAAGGCCCCACTCCCGAACTTCCTTTCTGAGTCACACTCAGCAGCACGTCCAATTTGTAGCAGTGCTAGGGTAGCAATTCCTCACTCCAGTTCATTTAAGGACCTTAATTGTTTGTTTTGGCTCCAACTAGCAACCATGTTTATGAAAAACAGGTTAGGCTTTTGGCACCAAATTGTTTTCAAAAAACCTCAGCCTTTGAAATAGTGCCTTCTTTAAAAATATTTTTTTCTACCTTTAGACCCTACATTTTCTCTTCACATTTAACACATTTAATCTCCACTTCTCACTATATTGGTGTTAGCTTTTTGCGTTTCCATTAACAACTCATTTTTCTCAACAGTTCATAACTTTAGATAAAGTAAGTCTGTGCTAAGACATGACATTTCTGAAAAAAAAAATGAGTTGTTATTTCTAAATAAAAATAGAAGACACTCCTGCCCCATGTGACCATTCGTGGATTTTAAATTTTCATAATGCATTTGCATAAATAAGGTGAACCTGTACACTGTAAGAACCTCTAAGTGGAGGCCAGCCTTTACAATTTAGCCCTTGAATTCAGTGAAACCCTCCTGATGCCTCAGTGCATCCAGTGTAATAGTTTTCTACAGTATTTTATTAGTCTCAGTACTACAAAGATTCATTTGGATGTAGAGGAATGGAATAAGCTATGACTGTTTGCTACTGAATTTATAGTCAGAAATGAGATGGCTAAAGTCTCAACACTGTAAAGTTACCATAAGCAAAACCACCCATTTTTCCACAAAAAAAAAGATAAAAATTTTTAAAAGGTCAAAGAGGTCAACACTGAGCCTTACTGAACTGTACACTAAGATCCTAAGTGACCTGAAATCATTTCTTGTCCACTTGAAATAGTTTTGGTGTTATGATCATATCCAGGAAGAAATTTCCAATAGCCTAATGCCAATAGAGCCACCCTATTTTGGGGTCTTAAATTGGTACACGTTGCAAGGTTTAGAAGCCACAAAATGTTCCAAAACAGCCTGGAGTCACTAGGACGATGCTCTCTTGGGATAAAAAACTCCAATATTCAGTCTACTTCCCAGAGAAACAAACTGAATTAAAGCAGTCATCACCCCTCTACAGGAAAGCACCTCAAAGTGCAATTCAAAAGAAACTGCCTGCTTGTCATCTATTTTGAAGGACATGATTTTATTATCTATTTCCACAGCACTAAAATAACAGGGCAGGGGGAGGGCAGAAGTACTTTGGGGAAGAGGAAAGGGAGAGAGGGAACCAACACTCAGCATCTCACAGAAAGCCATTTTTGTAGAAAAAAAAAAGGGGGAAGAAGGTGGGGAAGACACACAACACATACCCTCCCATCACAGGGTAGTGTCAGGCAGCACCAGGAAGGATGCTCAGGCTGCTTTCAAACTAGCATCAACTACAGATTTGAACCCTGAACCACATAAGCTGCATGTCCTGTGTCCATTCTTGCTCACTGCTCTTTCCATCAGTTTTGAAGCAACCAGAAGTTAATCTGTGACCACAGGGCTCCCCAGATAGCATTTATACCCTAGAGAAAGGCAAAGTTAAGTGAGAGAACAGCCAAGCTATCCCATAGCACTCAGATAAGACACCAAATGCTTGGGAAATGGTCAGATGTGCCACTTGTGGAAACGTCTCCAGAGCTGCCACTTCAGCTGCCAACAACAGAGAAGTGGGAAAGAGAAAGGAGAGAACAAAAAGCAGAAATATATCCAAGCCCTTTTGGTAACTCTGCCTATCAATTTGAACTTAATATCAGCTTACTCAAAAATGAAGGCCAACCTCAGAATGCAGCTTTGGTCAAATTACTGACAAACAATTTAAGCTCATGCAATATGTTACAAGACCCCGATGGAAAAAGAAGCTGTATAATTTCAACTCCTACACTAGCGTCAGTCAACATTTTCTAAACAACTGCCTACAGTCAGATACCCAGCTCCTTCATCTGGCCTCTGAAACTACGCCAGTTTGTGTTTTAAAAGCAGAAATATCTCACCACCACCTCATTCCTCTACCAAAGCATCCTTCCTGGCAAAGAAGGGACTGCTCACGGTTTAGTGCACAAGCTGAAGTGGGAAGGATGTCCAGGCCATCTGGCAAAAAAGGAGTCATCTCTCCACCTACCAGCTGGGTAATCACCACATCTCCTAACCTACAGCAGGAAATCTTCACTCTGCAAATCACCACATTTAATTATCAAAAGAGAACTGGGCCATCAACCAAGTCAGCACGAGTAAAACATATCAAAGTTCAGAAATTCCCAATGCATGGTCCAAAAAGCAGATCTAGCATCCAAATGTGGACTTGAGCACTGCTTTCCTGCTGTCCACAAATCCAATGTAGGAACATAAAGTTGTATTATAGAACCTCAATAGTTTTGTACAAGTTCAGTATTTTTACATTTCAACAGTTTTACTTGACAGATAAGCCATTTATTATGTAAGATCATTATTTCTATTTCCAGAAAATCAGAAAAACTGTCTATGGAGAGTGTCTACAATTGCAAAAGACAATGAGGGAGAAAGGATACACACACACACTTATTGCAGATGGGTCACACAAGCTGGTGCATTTTTTACATCACACTTTTTCAAATAACCCTACCTATAGTCTTGGTGTTGGCAAACTCTGCTCCACAAACACCTCCAATTTGTGTCACAATACAAAATGTACCATTTTAAGACATCAGGAATGACTCTGACAGTCACAGTTGAGGGCAGAAAAAGATCATTATGTCTACTTTTCAGTTTTTAACTCAGCTATACAAGACTTGTCCAGAATTAGACAGGCTAAAAATGGAAACACTTAAGCTGTACTGTTTTTGCTTTCAACTAACAAGTGTTCCTCTAGGAAAGTGGGTATGAGAGATCCCCTATAAATTAAGATTAAAAAATAACTAGTTGTTATTTTTCAACACTGCCCTATAAAGAGTGGCTGTCAAGTACAGAAAGCTGCAACTTCTCTGTTCAAAGGGGACTCAGATGTGTTTGGGCTTCATCTTTGCTTGTTACAGAAGCCCTACAGCACCAATCCAAGCTTGCCACCAGCACAGCGAACAGCCCAGGAGTAATGGTTCCTCTCAAAGTATCCCTCAGCATCAATACTGCTGAAC
>NW_009952879.1:2693485-2697226 GCF_000747805.2 Chaetura pelagica | reverse complement strand
GCTGAACCACTCAAGATGAACTCAAATATGTAATGATATTTTTATTTTCCTAAAGCATTTTACGCTGATGTAAATACTTGTCATTACAGCAAAATTCTTTACAAGAAAAAAACTATTAAAATGACTGAAATTTTAAATCTTCTCTCCTATTTGGCTAATGATACAGGAGCTCTCCACACACCTAGCAGTGAAGAATAAAAAATAATTCAAAGATGTCTTTTGATATACAGTTCCAGTGTGGTTTCTCAATAATCCAGCTATCTTAAGCTGCTGCACACATTTATAAAATATTCCAACTACTTCAGAGATGACTTACAGTAGCTGCATCTTTAACTGAAGCTCACATAAGCATCTTCTTTTTTTTTCCCCTCCAGGAAAATAATTATAAAACATAATCACTTCTATATCACACTATGAAAACAAAAACCTTTAATTTGGGTCACAATGTGAATGGCTTCCACAACCACCAGAGGACACGCAGGCTGCTTCGCTACTCCGGCTTCTTGCTTGCTGCAATTCTGACTTAGCAGCCACTTGCCACGGATTAGGAGGAATCAACTGCTCACAGCCTCTCTGTTTTACCATTTCTCAGTTTATAAAGACAGTACACCTCTTTCTGCCTTCTCACCCTTCACAAAAGTGATCCAAAGCACAATCTGAAGAGCACCTTTGTACTGTTCCCTGAGCCTCACGCTTCACTCTCATTCCAGCAATAGTTTCAGAGGCATCCCAAATGGGGCCACGTGGCTATCCTTAAAGGTGATCAAACGTCTCCTGTATGTGCCACATGAAACACATTGTAGACTGAAATAGAAAAGAAACTCCAGTACCCAGACTGGAGAAGATTATCTACCCCTGAAAACTTATTCCAGTGCAGACAAAACACATAAAACAAAACCTATGGCTTTCCTTCCTCCTTCTCTCCTCCTCATTTCCTCAAGTTTCTGCAAAAAAAGAATAAAAATACTAATAATTAAAAAGCAGTATTATAAATAATAATAATAAGGGACCCTATCATCTACCCTCTAAGTTTTTGTTCTAGATCTGTTTGCTCTCGTCTCTCTCTGCCTGGCACCAGTGATGCCCTCACACAGTGTATTTATTTTTTTCTTTTTTTAATTCCACCTCAAAATGTACACACAGTCATTGTTTTGAATATCAGAAAGGCTGCCTCAGCTCTCCAGTATGAAAGCCTATTAAATTTCACCCAGAAATAATAAACAGCTCTTACAGCCTCCAACAGTTTGAACTGCCAAGATGCTCGACTCAGTCTCTGCTAGCTGGATAGGAGGAAACAGAAACAATGGGAGCACTGCAGAGTTATCTATGGGATTTGCTAATGAAGAGTAAGACTCAATGCATAGTACAAAATAAGTAAGGAAATAAGAATGGCGTAAATCAAAAGTAGAAAACACATACAATCACACAGCCTACCCAGCAAACAGGGCAGAACAGCAAGTGCTGTTAAAGAAAAATTGGTTTTCCTGCTTGTCACGTGTTTCATGAAAGAGCTGTAAGAGCTCCCACACAGCTCTGCAGTCTTGGGAAAGTTCTGAATCTCATGAACTACTAGAGTGATGAATTGTGTTTTATGTGCACTTAACTCTCAAATAATAAACTTGAAAAGGTTTGATCCCCAGCAGTTCCTGGTGGTGAGAAAGGGACAACTGGCAAGAAGGGGCTGCTACTCTTGTTCTGTGGGTACGGGGGCTGCCAGGCGTGTGACATCACCCCTCCTGATTGGCTGCCAGTGACATCATTTTATTACTCAGTTTCATGTTTGCATTTCAAGCTTCCCCCTTTCAGGGACCTCCAGACCTCACACAGCTCTGCCAGGCTGAGTGGAGCGAGGCAGCACGGCCGGAGCAGTACATCCATCCCTACCTTGGGGCTTCCCTGCACAAACCCAGCAGCAACATGCACAGGCCTGTTGCTTCCCTGTCTAGCTTGGTCTTCTGAGGTGGGGAAGGGTGCTAGGAGGCTAACTGTGGTGACACACAGGTTTATAATAGCAAGGCAGCAAAAGTTAAAGCAAAACTCTTAAGAAATTTGTTGCAGAAAAAGACCTGAAAATGGAAACCAGACGCAACGTCACGACAGGGGCAGCTAAAAACATCCATGCACATGGATGCACAACACATCCAAAAAGAGGAAAAGCAGGATTAATTCCTCCAAAGACTGCTCAAGAGCACCCACGTATCCATACTTTTGCTGGTGGCCATAAGAGAACTAAACATAAAGCAGTATCGAAGCCTGTTTACTCCTCCACGACACGAGGCTGCCTTTGTCCCAGCTGCACATCCTGCTTTCCCTCACACGCTCGCCCCTTCCGAGCTCGGACGTCTGCAACCTGATACAAAAGAATGTTAATTTCTCAAGTGATTTTGTAAAAGCAGAGAATGGAAGTAACCTGATATTTACCCCATCTTGAAAAATATTATTTTATAGCACATACAAGCATAGGAAAATATATCTGGCCTACAACAATGCTTTGAAAAATAAACTGAAAAATGCGCTGCTGTGCCTCTGTGCACCTACTAAACTGTACATTGTCTATTTGGCACTAACCCACCCACAGGATGCGTGTGCATGCATACATAAATGCATATATTCATGAATTATTCATGTGCACATGAACACAGATCAATCAGGCAGAAGACCAGTTTCAAGTAAGTACAAAAACATGTTAGTTACCAGTGAGCTTGAGTTCATAATGTCATGAGAGTAACTCAGCTCAGGGACAGCGTGCTGTACTCATCTAGTAATGTATCAAAACATATCTACAGTGTCTGCAATTTAAAAATGTTTCATGAATGATTTACACAAAAACCAATCAAGGAAATACAATCATGCTCCTGAAACTAGTTCCGGTATTTACAAAATGCATTTTCTGCACAATTCCAGTATGATGCATTTTAAGTGTTATTTTCCCTAAAGCCACACCACCCGTGTATCCCATACAATGAGCACAACCCCAAAGGATGGCCAATCTACAAATCCAGAGCCTTTGACCCATTCCCGTGCTCAAAGACAGGCCAGTATCACACCATATGGAGTGTACAGCATCACGAGTCTGATAATTTTTACAGATTATGATGCCACTTTTTTCTTCTATATTAAGTATTTCAAGAAACATGCATTTAGCTTTATTTTAAAAGGTATCCCCAAAACCCCAGAATTACTTGCAAAATCTAGTCTTAATAGTTTGAATATATACTGCTTCCTACCTCAGTACATTTTACCCAGATAGTAACTCAGCTCTCCTTAGACACAAGGAAACAATGCTTTTATGTGCAAATGGAATAAAAATGCTATAAAACTGTTTGAGCTTCAACTTCCAGCCAGCAACAAGTTTGGGAAAAATTCTGGTGAAATTAAGCAAATACAGAAGTGAGATTTTCTTTTGTTTACCTTGCATGGTTTGGAATACAGTGCTTCCTTGGGGTATTTTCCACCAACAGTGATTCCAGTGAGCAAAGTTTCCCTTGCTGCCATGTGAGAAGTTAGTTGAAAACACAGAATCTCTTCTCATCAACGCCTGTCGATTTGGGTTAACAGGATAAACCCCATGAGCATCAGGGACAACACAGGTACAGTTTAGTCTGTCTGACCTGCAGCAGACAAGAGACAGCTGCCAGAAGACAAATACGCTCTTTGCTACTATCACAAGGGAATAGGTCACGTCTAGAGCACCACAACGAGCCTCCTGGCTCGGCAAGCCTCTCCTGACTTCAGCAAAAC
>NW_009952879.1:2685707-2693355 GCF_000747805.2 Chaetura pelagica | reverse complement strand
TCAGCAGGACTTGAAATGCAACAATCTCTTCATTTATCACACACTTCCCAGAATGCTCTAAAAGTCCAAGCGATCCAATTTGCACAAAGCAGTGCATTTCCATCACTCACAAGAACACACCTGCTTCCCCCATATGTCCCACCAAGAACAACCACAGCAACCTCCAACAGTGCACCTGAGCATACCTTGCAGCAGTTTCCAGTAAGCTGGCAATTCTTTAGCTTCTTGGGCAAAGCAAAAAATTTTACTCTTTGATCTGACATAGGAGGACCACTTGGCCTTTAGAAAAAATGATTCTGAGACTTATTTTGCACAGTATTGTCACAAAGTGAAAGGCATTTTAAGTGTTGGATATTTCCTCAGTACATTGAGTATTTTCTAGTTCAGTTCTCTTTTGCAAGTGTGTAAAAACTTAATTATTAGTATTACTTTAAATTTGCACTCCTGATGTCTTCTGTGTCACCTGCATAGAGGGCTTCAAGCTGAGAAAACAGGTTCAAGTTACGTCATTTATTCTGAGCCTCTCCATCAGGATCATCTTTCTTCTGGATCCTCTCTAGCTCCTTCCTTCTCTCACTACGCCTACACTTCCAGGGAAAACTGAGAAAGATCTACCATTTCCAAATGCTACCACTGTAAAACGTACTAGACAAAAGCACGATGGACGTGAAACAAACCCCTAGAAGGAGCTTGTGGGTATTTTTATGATACCAAATGTAGTTCTGTGGAACTTGTGTGTGTGCGTTTAATAGCAAGACTGCAGCAGATTACAGGCATGGGCACACTCTGCTGTTTAGAAAAATTCTGGAACAACCAGACAGAACTACAAAAGGAAGAAATATTACTTACAAACAAGCAGAGAGGTAAGTGCAGCTTCCCCCACCCACCTTCCACAAAAACATCAAGTATTTTCTTTCATAAATAATTGCAATAGGATGCTGTAGCCTTTTCCAAGCCAACAATAGCTAGATTGTGTAATGTTTTGCCCCAGGCAGGGCCCGGGGGGAGGGGGACACAAAGGCTGGCTTTCAGGGCTTGGGGCCTCTCGCTCCTGTTGCTCCCTTCCTAGTCCTTCTCCTTCCCATGCGTCCCTCCACTGGGACTTTGAAGCAGCAGTCATAGGAGGCTCCTGCTACAAAAAAAAAAAAAGCCAAAACAATAATAACAGCTCGTTATAAAGCCCCTCAGGCCCTGTCACAGACCACATGGAGCAACACTCCTCCTTTCCCCAGAAGGGAACACTACCTGAGGAAAAGGAGCGCTGTGGGACCCATCCGGGGGTGCTGGTGACCTGCACACCGGCCTTGTCGCGGCTGCCCCATCACGCTGTACTCCTGGCTCAACAAGTGGCCTGTGAATGAGCACAGCCTCTCACTGGTTTTTAGATAAAAGCTGTCTAAAGGCAGCCACTACAGGCCAGGCAGGGCTATTTTGAGAAAATTAAAGAAAAACAATGAAAAGACCTTGTCTGCCTGTAAGGTGTTTTCAAGAAGTCACCCGTGTGAGCTGGGAAACCTGAGAGCTGCAATTCCTGTACTGATTCACCTTCCTCCTTCACATCAGGAATTAGAAAACAACCTGCCCCAGCTACATCAAAGGAGCCTCAGTGCTCCCCAGTATCCAGCCAGCCATGCCAGGAGCTCCTGCCTGCCTTTCACATTCCAGACAGTGCTACTGCTGGGCAGCCAGGGAAGAACCCCAAACCCAGGCTCCAGGTCTGGCTGTCCCAAGGCTCAGGGCAAAACACTTCTTCAAACAGATGATTCAGCTGGTTACCCCACCTCCTAGATAAGCACATTCAAAAATTCCACATAACATCAGCTGCTCCAGGAAGTATTTAGGCTGGGAAAAAAACCAAGCCAAAGTAACAGGAGTGCCCAACCCTGCCTGCCTCAAATATGCATCAATTCTACTTAGCATCAGCAGCCCCTACTAGTACCATCTCAGCTCTGCCATGTCCCCAAAAGCCAAATGTTTACCATAGTATACTACTTATATATAACACAGTATATTACTCTGTGTAAACCAAATATAATAGCATTAAGTATGAGACCAAATAGTTAAGACTGTTCTTTACAACAGAAGAAAGCAGAGTATACTTAAATCTTCTGCTTATGTGTTTAAATCACCACCCATCAACTGAGTACCAACAGATCTGTAAGAAACCCCATGAATTTAGCAAGGCTGCCTTCTTTCTTGACATCACAAACAACCATGACTTGACAACTAGCAAGGGCCTGGATGACAATGCATTAACTCATCAGAAGAACACAGGGGCTGCAATATCCAAGTGTACAAAGAACAAAGAGCACCTTCACATGGAACTTTCCGTGCTTGCATTACCCAAGTTCTGGAGGTTATCTGGACATCACAACACCCTGAGCATAGCTAAAAATCACAACAGCCCATCTTGCTGGCTGTGCCTGCTATGGTTCCTGGGAGAGGCAGGAAGCAGAGGTGAGGCTCACACAGCTCAGGTACAGTCCTGCCAATGAGGTGGGAAGGAGGCAGAAGTACTCCCCAGTGTCATCTCCCTCTCACCAAAACAGCACCTTGGAACCAGAGTTGCTCCTATCAATTTGGGCAGAAAACTTCTCCCTAGCTCATTTAGAAGAACTCACTTTTCCACTTAATAGCACTTTCAGTAGGAAAAACGATCGCTAGAGAATTTTCACTATAGTCCCCAAACATGTGACAACTTACGTCAGAAACCAAGAAGTGCATTACAAAATTCTTATTTCTGACATGAAACTTAGGAACACAAACTCCCATTTTTGCAGATCGAAGTCAAAACAAAATACAAGTTAGAATTAACTGCTACAAACAAAAGATTCTCGTAATTCCCCAAATCTACGTTCTATTAATAAATATTCAATACAAAATATTATTTTCTAAGACTAAATAGTAACAATGAAAGCCATTATCTTGATCTCAACATGAAAGTTCAGCATCTATTGGGCATCTATTTTTTTTAAAACAATACCACTGATTAAACAAGGTTACCTTACAAGCAGTATCTCAAAGCTAAAGGTGTTAATGTAAACGTTACCTTAACAGTCTGGGAAAAACACAGAGTATAAATGTTTTATATCTCAGGAGCCCCAACTAAGAATTAAAATATACAGGTGTGCATGAAAAGTACGTATTTTTACATCTTTCTGTTGTATTTTATATAGTGCCTTGGAAAAAGACTGACTGCACTTCAAATACTTGACAAAGAAAACCTCCAAAAATTATCAGTAATAACTAAGCACATGTCTGCATTTATATATATCCCTACTTCTTTTGCACATATTACACTTCAAAATGCATTCAGGAAAACTGTGAGCACATTAAGAGAAACACTGAGTTAATAAACATTTTCTTTCTAATAGCAGATTTCATACCCCCTAAAAGCAGAGACTCTCGCTGTAATTTTTAGATGTGAGGCACATCTAACATCAGTTCTGTTCAGCACAGGGATTCAATCTTTTAAATGAAAGGCTGAACGTGCTGTTCTTAACTAGTGGGAGCCTGGGCTTTACAAGTCATCTTATCGTGAGAACAGGCTCTCTCAAGATTCCCAAACCCAATTTCTAAACCAAAAAGATTCAGATAAGTATCTGAGCATTTGCAATGCTTATCTGCGAGCTGCTCTTCTATTCATTTCTGCCTTGATGTTTTGTAGGCCTCCACAATGAATGTTTGCCTAAAATCTAAGGAGAATTTCATGGTTATGCAAGTTAAGATTCCTTCACACATACAGATAATTTAGAGGGAAATCTCTGGTGTTTTTTTGGAGAACATGGAAACTACATTTCCCTTCTTTACATGTGGTGCAGCCATTCGACAACACCAAAAAGCACCTCCTACACATCTGCATGACCAATGTCTACAAAGTTTGCCCTTAACTCATATGCATAAGTTGCCAGAAAGAAGAGGTAACTCTCCTTTATAACTTCTTTTTAAATTCAACTTTGTAAGATCTATTTGATGGCATCTTTTATTTTTGTGATCTTGTAGGATGAGCTACTTGCTTACCAGAGCAAGGATGTTCTCACCATTTTCAAGCAAGCACAGCCCTTTATGTGGCACTGTTTGACCTGGTAACTTTCTTTCCCTCATGGTCCTGATGTTTTCCCATTTCAATACTTTTTTTGCTTTACTAACACAACTCCCAGTTTCCAACAACAAGATACAGTGTTTAGCCCAGGTTAGGATCATGTGTTTAGGCTTATCTGAATGTGGAAATTGTGTTTTGCAATGTAAGACAGTATTTCATCATTACATAGTGAGGTGCTCTCCTGCAGAGGCAGGTACCTTGCTATTAAAAATACTTGGGGTACAAAACCAGAAAGACAGCACAGCAGCTCTGAGCCAACCTGCAACACAAGCTACATTCTGTGCAAGCCTGGCAAGCTAAGGATTTTAAAACCACTTCAGACCCACAAATACAGTGCCAGCTGGGAGAGGGCAGATCGCATGTTTAAGCTTTATAACGAAGTGAGAAGGTAAGATACAGCAACTTCTGCAAAACACCTCCTAATGACAGCCCACACATCCATTACAGAGGCCAAACATATCAGCTTCCCACTCAGCAAAGCTGCCAGAACTCAAAGCAAGATTTATATAAACGGAACAAACAGTACCATATTCAGCTATCACTTATGACTGCCTTCACTTTGAGAGCAAGAAAACCAAAGGATTTTTTTAATTACCAAAAGAAGGGGGAAATGTCCTTTCCCACACTCACAAAGAAAACAATCACTCTGTTACCCCATTCTGAAACTTCTCAGTACTCGAAAGCATCTCTACAGCCATAAGAACTTGCAGCATTTCAAGGTAGTAGTTTCTTATCCTAAAAAGCACATAACTGAATGCTTTAACATGAAGTCTCCTTGCTTTTACACCCCAAATGCCATAGCTTTCATTAGCATTTTATTGCCTGCATTCCTCTTATTCTCCCTTATCCCCTGGATTAGAAGACTTTACTGCCAGAATATTAAAACATGAATTGAGGAGCATTAGGATCACCAGTGGAAAGCACCCTGGAAACTTACACTGCCCTTCCAAGTTCAAACTAAATCCCTGCAATAACAATAAACACACATATTATCTCAGTGATTGGCACACTAAACAGAGCAACGTGGTGACCACTGCCTTGAGGTTCTCAAGCATTACAGGTACCAGGCACTCACTCTCAGGGTTCCTAAAAATTGAGATTGGAAAAGAAAGCATCTATGAGCAGGAAAAGAGGCTGCTTATACACTGACATAAATCAGACGGAAGGCTGGCACAGCCAGCAATATTTTTTACTTTGAGGAAGGGACAAGATTATGGAACTTACGATTTCCAGTGTTTCCTTCTTAAATTGCATTATTATTACTGGAGACAGCAAGTGAGCTCACACTAATCTTGCACCCCAAATAAACAGAAAGACACCAGGATGAAATATAGAGGGTGGTGCAAATAAAAACAAATGCTCCATGAATAAAAGCATTACCAAAGAGCCACCTTCCCCCTTCAGTATTTTCAAGAAATTTCTAAGAGGATTTGCAGAGTTAAAGATAAGGGCTAGAAGAGAGATAACAGATAGCAACAGAAGGAAAAACAACATGGAATAACTTGATACGGTACATTCCATGCTCTAGTACATTAGGAGAAACCCAGAGACAACTTCCACATCCATGTTGCTTGGTTTCCTACTTATGAACAAAAGCATCATCAAGGACTCACAATATCTAGGTTTGTATCTACCAGTCTCTGTTTTAGCACCAAGATGCTTATTATTCAAATTGCATCATCCAGAACATGGATTATTTTTGAAAAAGAGAGGCAGCATCCCAAGCCCCATTAGAAGAGGTACTACTTCAAGTGACAGAGATGGAGACAAACAGCAGGAAGGGAATGCTATATATACTGTGTTGTTTTAAGGTCTCACAGGTGGTGTGTTTTGAGTCTGAACTTCACTCTGATTGCCCTGTCTCAGCTGCTACATGATGCACTCAAGGCTGATACCTACTATACTTTTTATTTACTTGAGACAAAATTTCAGGAATCTATCAGACACTTAACTATTTCCCCAAATGTTCAACAACATGGAGGCAGGGGGTTAAGAGCTAATAAACCAGTCCTGGCGGGCCAGGCCCTGTAAGGAGATACTCTGAGCAGCTCTGCCTCAACATCACCTTGCCACCAGCCTGGGCTCCCCATCCCACACAGGTTTCATGCAAACAAATCCATGCCTTCAGCAATACACACCTGATATATAAACAGCATTTGCAAGCATCCCAATTTTTGACCACTTTTTGTTTCTGTGGCGGAACTGGTTGGTTGGAGGATTTTATAGTAGCTACCCTGTAAACCAGCAGTTAGCAAAGGTGAAAAAAAGAAGAGCACACCTTCATTAAGGCATGTGAATTACAGGACTACTGAAGAAAAATGGAATAGGTCTGAACCTGTACATGGAGAGCTGAGACATGGAGACATTTTGCACTCACATGGCAGAGATACCAACACTCAAACACAAGCAAAGCTCTTGGCTATAAGCTTCTCAGGTTTGGATTGTGGAGAAAGGAGACATACAAGGGAGACAAAACTGCCATCAACTTTTGACGAAAACAAAATTAATTTACTTCTAAATAGGACTCTCTCAAGACCATGTATACAGGAGCAAATACCTAAGCAGAACTGAAAAACTGCGTAAACTGTACAATCCAAGGCCACCAAGGCATTTTTACTGCCCTTCCCATGAGTCTACTTCACAGAGTTTAGTCTTTTCCGCAACATCAGGGTGCTCAAATTATGATAAAAGACTCTTATCCCTGGCCATGAGACGTCAAGTACCTAGTTACAATGATTTGAGAAGGACAAACTGCAAGGTTATCATAGATGGGGCCAGTTTTAACCAAAGCAAGTCAACCCCAATGGTAAGCAATTAGGTCTGACCTACATCCCAGTTCATATTTTTATTTGTAGAGAACACAGGGGCATGGAAACAAGTTATGGTAATCTGAACAATAGTCTAAAAAACAAAACACAACCAAACCACAAAAACCAAAACAAAATATAAAAAATCCAAACTAAAACAAGCAAAAACATTCAACTCCACCCCCCACAACAACTTACAACATGGTCTATACATCCATATGACCAGAAAACATAAACGCACTTACCATGACAAGCCAAGCAAGCACTTCCCTAGCTGCACTTGTCCTTTCCTATGTCACTTCAAGTATTCTCTAGGTTACTTGGTATAACTCAAACTGCTGTACAGGATCTGCTCTTAAATAAATATAAATGCATATATTTAAGAACCTTTGATTACAATGTCAGCTGTTTCTTGTGTTCATTACGTTTCTGTTCAATCAGATGCACCCAAACATCTTTGGTAAAAACTACAGCTGCGTAGAAATCCCATTATGGAAAAGAGTTACATTTTAAAATTACCTCCAAGGCAAAGATTCCAGCACACAAAACACAGAAGGGCCATGTTTTGCTTTGGTGGTGGGTTTTGGTTGTGTTTTGGTTTTTTTTAATTTGTTAAAAGGAGTGCTCAAGTCAGCAGCAATTGAAAAATTCCTGCAGTAGCTTAGAATCAACTGAATCCCAGAACAATACATAATAAAATCACACCATATCACCTTATTTATCAGCCCACTGCTGCTGA
>NW_009952879.1:2680111-2685619 GCF_000747805.2 Chaetura pelagica | reverse complement strand
TGCTGAACCACAGATAAACAAATTCTGCCCCAGACACAAATAAGTGAGGGCAAATTTACGTCATGCAAAAAAAGCTCTTCAGTGAAAGAAATCTGTGAGACAACCAGAGATGCAGATAACATGTTCTTCATGTTCAGAACACCGAACTGGTCTGGAAGCATTGCACTAGGCACGTATGCTACAGGAAAAAGAATTCACGTGGAGATCACAGAGGTATTTTAAAACCAGATGCCGTCAAGATGTATGAGGACAGAGTTGCTTCTGAAATGCGTAAACTGAAAACTGTGTCCAAATGACCAGTGGTTTGCCAGCAGTTTGTGCAGTTCACACCTGCAGGAAGGTCACAACTCTCTGTACCTACACAGAGCCCTGCCTGCAGCCAGCCCGTGCCCCTGCCACCTGGTTTCTTTCTGAAGAATGACAGTAGTCCATGGTTTACCCCATGGACCCACTGTGAATCTTTAATTTTGTTATGTTCAAGCTGCTCCAATGGAAATCACTTAGCAAACACAGAATAGAGGCTTAGTTCATACTAGATGTAAAGATTAAAAAATCTGGGATTTCCCCTATCTCCTTTCAGTCTTCACTTAAGTCTACCATTGCCAACAAATTACTTTAATTTCAAGAAAAGATAACCACAAAATAAAATAATATATATTTTCCACATAACAAAAATAACTGACAATTGTTATGGGTTTGTTTGTTTAATAATATATTAATATGAGGAAACTAAGAGGTATTTTCCATCTTTGTTTCAAACTCAGTTTCACTAAATAGCTTATAAAACTCCCGAAGAACATGTCTGAAACTGCAAAGCCACAAACACATCCCTCCCCATTTCCCTTCCCAAATCCTAGTCCCTAATGTGCAACTACGTAAATCTCAGAGAAGGAGAAAGGAGTTTTAGTAGCAGAGGTCTTAGAATTGGAGGGCAACCACTGAACATTGCCTGGAGCTAAACCTCTAAAGTTACTGGTTGGCTAAGTGTGCCTGCCTTTGATCGACAGAGTTCACAGTCCACTTACTTAACCTCGACAGGAAGAGCTCACTTACGTGGTGCAAGATGAGCTCTTTCCTACACTTTCTTCAACAGTTTTATAAAACTGGCATACTGACAGGCTTTGCACATTTCCAAATATTAAAAATAGCTAGGCAAGAATTTACAAGTAGCAGTATCGCTGACAACAACTCACAAACCATCTACCTCCCAAACTGCATTTTCTTCTGAGCCAGGTCCACAAGAGATCACAAGTTCCAGCATCAAGGATATCTCCTGAACTAAGCCTGATAAGCCCACAATCTCACAAAATATTTAAGTAGTGTGTGCTTTATTGAGTATCCTAACAACGTAAATGATAGAGAACTGCAGAGAGGG
Source organism: Chaetura pelagica (assembly GCF_000747805.2). Classification (NCBI taxonomy): domain Eukaryota; kingdom Metazoa; phylum Chordata; class Aves; order Apodiformes; family Apodidae; genus Chaetura; species Chaetura pelagica. Next base: position 2,684,244 of record NW_009952879.1, on the reverse strand, counting down.
AGAAAATGAGGAGGTCCTTCAAAAGAAACCCAAAACATTCCTCTATCTTCCTTGCTTACAGAAAACTTAACTAAATGCTGGGCCCAAAAACATTCCCTGAAACATTTAGAGCAGGATTTTGTGGATGCCTACGCACCACTTTGGTGGGATCACATTAAACATGTCTGCAGCCTACACTCACATGGAAACAAAGCATTCATCTAGTTGACCTCAGGAAAAAGAAATGCAAATAAGACTACATGCAGGATGAGGTAGAAGAACATGCTTTGTGAAAGCTCTCTCTCTCTCCTGGGTCTTGAGGGTGCAAGCTTATCAAATCCTATGCCCATACTATAACCCAAGTGCTTATTTTTTTTACATGAAAACTGATTTCTGCACTACATTCCATTATTTGTATATTGCTCACCATCCAAAAACTAACATAATCTGCAGACATTCTCTGTAGCAACCTGAAGTCTCATTCCAGTCACTGTTAGCCAGTCTTTCATAGCCCACAAGCCTCTCAAGTCATCTCAGCTTACTCACCCCTTAAGGCTTTTCTTCAGAGACTTGTGTCTACATTATTGGATATGAGTCACAAAGAGGCCGTTAACTCCAACCCTAAAAAGGATACAGATCTTAGGGAACCAGATTACTTAGTTTTATATCATTAGACGTTTATCACTGTTTACTTTGGTATCACCAGCATGAAAAGTAGTCTGGACAGACTGTGCTCTCAGGAGGGGAGCTCAGCTTAACCCTGTTTGCACAAACACACACTGGTGTTTCCACCTTCCCCTCGCTCCACAACAACCATCAGCAGCAATAACACATCCAACCAACAGTTCAGCATTTGTCTCCAAAATGTAAAATGCCTGTGCAGTTTAGAAATTATTTCAAAACCATAATATTAACAGGAAAAAAGCAAGATGAACCTTCCCCTCTCCTCATCCTTGAAAAGATTCATTCCCACTAGATAGAATTCTCAAAGGATCACATTAAAAAAACCCAGGAAATTATTTTCGCTCACCATACTTCCCAACCTTTTCATCAGTTTCCCATTTCTAGCCAAAAAAAGCCTTTTAAAGAATCCTTCCAAAGTCACAGGCCAGCCTGGAGATCCCTACTCTTTACTGAGCTTTCCCTTATTGGAAAATCTGCCCCCCTGCACATATTAGGCACACCAGAATTTGCACACTTTCCAGTACCTCCCAGGAAATTACCATTTATGTGGCAGAGGGTTCCATGAATTAAATCCTAATACATACTCAAATAATCAAAATGCCAACTTCTCTGGAAATTACAGTGTGGGGAGGGTTAGTGTTTTAACCCAGTGTGCACTACCTTTACTTGAGGATGCTCAGAAAAGAGACTGGGCTGTTAGTCTGGAGGATGATGAGCAGCAGCATCAACTTGCACTAACTGGCACAAATACCTTCACTCTCCTGAGGCTGTCAAATGAGCACTGCAGTCAAAGTGACTTGTAAAGCCTCCCATCTAGGCTAGGAAAATCAACTTACATACAGGGTTTCTTGGCCACTTTATAGCAGTTCTTACAAGACTGGTTACCAAAAAATGCTGTGCTTTATGTAGTCAAAGTGGAAAATGACTAATTATGGTTTGAGAGTTCAAAAGACAGTAAGAACAACAGCTAACACCATAGCTTTACTGGGGCAAATGAAATTTGCAGTACTGAAACAAGACAATAAAAACTCTAGCAAGCATATAGTGCTTAATATTTTATGAAGCTGCTGGCTTAGCTGCCTAAACTGAGGAGATGTTCCTGATGCTGGAAGCTGTGATCTCTTACAGACCCAGCTTGGGTTTAAAACAAATAAAATAAAATCACATTTGGGAAGTAGGTAGCTTGTGAGATATTATCAGTGATATCATCTACCTGTAAATTTACACTACTTGTAAATAACATTCAGTATCTAAAAAAAAAATTTTTTTTTTAACTTCCACGCCTTAAACTACAAAGGGATGCTGCTCTGGCTTTAAAAAGCTTACTGCTGGTAATTAGGTTTCCAGTCCTAAACAACCTCCACTGTTACAGCTCAAACAAGCAGCTTTAACTGAGTTGCCCATGTCTTTGTGTTTTTGTTTTGACGGAAGCTCAATTATGCCCAGGACAATGGCCTGTCTCTTCATTTTGCTGTGAATAGGAAGCAAGGGTGCCATTGTCACCCGGCTTCAATTCAGTCACAACAAAGGGGTCTGAAGTGCTGAAAATAATGGGCTACCTAGAGTAGCTCGAAGGAGGAAGGAGGGGGAGCTCTGCACTAGCCAGTCCCCCTTCATCCAGCCCTCCCTGTGCTTCAAACCAGACTGATGCTTCCTCTGACAGGAGTCAGGGTGACCAGGACAGAGGCAGGGGGCTGGGGCCTGAAGGCAGAGGGGGGAAGCACACAGCTCTGCCCAGGCTTCCCAACCGGGCTGGAGAAGAAAGGAATGGGGCAGCAGTGTGGTCTGCTGGTTTGCTGCAAAGGAAAACAACCTGTAGCACACGGGTGGGCTTCAGGAGGGGGAGATGGGAGGAGATGCAGGAAGGCAACAGCATGGAAGGAAAATAAATCACCAATTCAGCTGGGAAACTGAGGGATGTGTTCTGTTTTTTAAAAAATAAATATCTATATCAGGCCATCGTATTATTAGAAAACAGCATCAATTACAGTGAGATTGCAAGTAGTGAATGAAACGTGGTAGCAGCCTGTTCTGCAGCTGAAATCCCCTCCTCATCCATCTGCCTGGCAGCTCCAGGCACACAAGGCAGAATTTACACTTTTCTGGGGCCATCCACTCTCTCATCCTCTCTCAAACCTCTTCCTCAACCTGGAATTTGGGATGGTGGGAAGGCTTCTGCAGGCTGGTTGACCCAGCATGGCGGCGATGGAGAGGGATTCAGCGGGCTCAGCAAGGTCTTCATCCTGCTGCCCCGCTTCTCAAACCTTGCCTTTGTCCTCACCTCACGTAGGGGGTAGCCAAGAAAAGAATCTACAGAGGGATGTATGCAGAGAAATGAACAAGCAAGACTTCAAGGCGAAATTATCACCTCCGATTTTGCTAGCTTAAAAGCAATGAAAAAGCCTTCCTATGCATCCCCAGCTTACATCTGAAACCCATGTCTAGGCAACTATTACTTCTTAGGTTTGACTTTCTGGTATCTGCAGCTCTGAATTCCTTCAGAACACTTCCATGAGGCAGAACAAGACTCAAACGTGCCATAACAATATCAGAACTAATAAATCACGTACAATACAGTGTGCTGCTGTTTGTAGTTACAACGGGGAATTTCCAAAATGTTTAAGAAAAAAAGAAGAAAAATGAAAGAGTACGTGGCGTAGCAGTGTGGAAGATGCATGATGGAGGGTAGAGAACCCAGCTGTTGTGCTCAGGACTTGAACAGATGTAGGAATGCTAAGCAAAGCATTTATAAGCATTGCCCAAAAACTGAGTAACTAATGATAGATGGTAAAGGGGGCCAAGGCCTGACCAAGGACCTTGTTTTATTATCAGAAAATAAATTAACTTACTGAAACTGTCACCATCAGTATGAATTACTCATTTCTGATTCTCCTGCTAAACAAACCTAAATTCCTGTTGAACAATGAACAATTCTCCTGCTAAACAATAAATCAGGAAGTTTTAATCCACTTCCCACAAAGCCATTTAATAACAACTTGCTTTTACAGCCAACTTTCCAAGAAGATAAGTAATTCCCTTAAGAAAGCAGTTTCTTATTCCAAAATTAGAATAATTTGACAATGTAAGAGACGACAAATAACATCTCTCTGCCATTTTGCTAAACCTCCAGAGGGGCCCTCAGCCCAAACACTGTGCAGGTGAGAAGAAGCATTTGACCAACTCACAGACAGGAAAAAAAGGTCTGCCCTGCTAATTTCATTTTACACTGTGCAGGAAGAAAGGAAGGACCACACACTAGTTGAAAAGTTACCCATAGGTATTGTAGGACTAACCCAGGATTCCAGCTGTATCTTTATCACATAAGCAATTTTCTCTCCAGACCAGAAACAAAAAATAAAAAGCCTTGATTTAACAAGTTAAAACTTAAATCAAAAGGTCCAAATATTTCAGTGACAACTTTACATAAAGAGGCCCACAAAATACTGTGGAAGGGGTGCAAGACCATCAGC
>NW_009952879.1:2679203-2680083 GCF_000747805.2 Chaetura pelagica | reverse complement strand
AAACTGCCAACCAGACAGCCATTGCCACCCTCTTGGACGTATTCAGTTACCAAAAAGAGGAAGGAAAACTCCTGAGAGATGACTGCTTACTCCATGTGTGTATCAATTAGCTCAGATTCACAAAAAAGGCACTCAAAAAACGCAGGAGGTGCCACCTCACTGCCAGCCCACATCACCTCTCATGTTCCATTCCCCTCTTGTCACACATCTGTCAAACCCTGAAGACAATTTTTTTACCCATAGTCATACCCTCTGAAGAGCAGACAGTGTTATCAGATCCAAAAACATAAACCACAGCTGGCATCTCTCTCCAAAAGAACTATTTGTAAAATATTTTGATAGTTGCCTATGTAAGTCTAAAGAAAATTTCTGGGGAGGAATTCCCACTGGCATTTGATGAAAACCATTTGCAACTGTTGCTCCCCACAGGTGTGATAACCAAAGACTTTATACTCCAGAAGAAATGGTTGAACCCACAGGCTCTGCAGAACATTTCTTGATGAACACTCCAGCACCAGTTTTCTATGGAGATGGTTTCCATTTACATTTGTGGAACCGTTTTAATTACAACAGCAGTAGCAAGGACAGAAAATTCTTGGACCAGAATTCTAATACCTAACTCACCTGTGCCCCCTGCAGTACAGGGCACTTCAGGACCACGAATAAAGTAAAAATAACACCACACACACCATTTTATAAGCAGAACACACTCCTACATTGTTCCTTCAAACAGAGTAAGAGATAAATAGGTAGGGTAGTTCAGCTACTTGTTTGGCCCGATTCACCTTGAGTGAATTTTTTTGTCTGGTCAAGACACTGAATGAACAGTTCCACTTCCTCAAGGCACAACACCACATGCTTTGAGCTAAACTATTGTGCA
>NW_009952879.1:2671702-2679161 GCF_000747805.2 Chaetura pelagica | reverse complement strand
CTATTTACATATATATTTACATATATACCTATTTTTATATACCTGTATATGTCCGCATCTTAGAGCTGTTTCAATGAACAAAACCATGTCACAACTTCCAATGAAATAAACACTTCTATGAGAAAAACACAACAATCAACCTTTTTCACAGCACTGGCTTGAAGCTTCTTTATATATAAACCCCTGATCATTGCTGCATAGCACAACATTTTAGGAGACAACATAGTAAGAAGGAAGTTGCTTGATTTTCCTTAAATACTGTGCATCTGCCTCCTAAATAAGTCCCTTGGCAGAGGTATTATGTGATAAGAGAAAGTCCCTGGACAGCCTCTGAGCAAAATAGCCCATTCAGATCATTAAATACCTTTGGTATCCCCCTTAAAGCTCTGCAGTACGCTGCTCTTCAGTACCAAAAAACCAAAATCAAACTTCTTTGCCTATAAATCACAGCTCTTCCTCTAGCTGATGAATCAGATACTTTCAGTATAGAAAACACAACAATCTAAAAGTCACTTTCTTTCTTAACCTCAATCCTCCACAACCTTAGGCAGCACAGAGATACGATTTTTGTCCTGGAGGGTCCAAAGAACATCCGTATCACGTGTATCCAAACATCACAATCCACAAAACACTCCCCACCACCCTATAGCTAACTTAGAGCTTCTAGTTCAAAAACCAGAAGCCACAAACTACAAATAGCAGTGATCATATCTCACAAGAGGAAACTTGGGTCTCAGCAATCTACCAAGACCCGAGACAACATTTAGTGACGGAAATAACTTGTTCACCCTGAACCAGAAATTTGAGTAGACAGCTTAGTCTTCAGTACTCACAAAAAAAATTATTAATTTTGCATGCAGCCAGAAAGCCCACATATTTGTCTGTTTTTTTCCTGGGGTGTGAACTCAAAGTCTCTTACACAGGCTGAGCACAGGCTTATGGCTAGTAAAACAGCTTTTATACATTCCTCTTTCACTTAAATATTAAGTACTTTCTTGCCAGTTCTCCACAATTAAAGTCCTCAGAAAACAGCAAAACAAAATGACAAACAGGATGTACACTTAAAATTCCAGTTGTGCTATCGAAATATCATTTGTTTCAGATCAGTTTGTCAAAAAAATAACCACTACAAATCACATTATGTTCATTTTGGCAGGAAAAGATACAGAAAAAAAAAGCAGAACAAATGAGTTTCCATCCCTGTCATAAAGTAAAAACAGACTATTTCTGTTAGCAAAGATACAGCAAGTAAAGACAAAAGTAAAGAATTAACATTTCCTGTCACACTGGCAACAACCAGTAGCATCAGAAGGTGTATGTTTAGGAGTCAGGCTTCTCTGCAGAACACTGGAGAGATTACACGCAAGAATTAAGCTAGTGTCAGCTGCTTCCTGTGTCCTAACACTGAACCCCAGAGCAGAGCCCTTGAGTCACAGCTGAACAGGAACTTCACTTACCTCCATTTTATCTCAGAAACAGGCCACCCATTTTACTGCTGTGTGCACACTGTGATACTCTGGTACTTACAATCTCTTTACTCACCTGTCAGTCACTCTTCATCACCTATAGCTAGTATTTCAACACTGTACTGATAATTCAGACTTGCAGGCATCACCACTTGATCTAAAAGCATGTGTGGCTCAATTAAAAATTCACTTAACTGTCCCCATACTTTTCACAGCTGATACTGGAAAAGAGGACACCTTACAGAGCACACATTTGTCTTCAATGCAGGTGCCAAATAAAGTTAGTTCTCACTTTCCTGAAGTACTTCACCAACATCAACAGGACTATTCACAAATTAAGTGTAGTACATTCTTAAAACATTTGCTCAAGACAAACATTCACACAACGGTTTGTTTTTTAATTCAAGTTGTCACTCGATGACTTTGCTGTATAAGACAGTCAGAGGCCAAACACAACAGTGGAGGAATAGGACAGCAGAAGAATAGGACTCTTCCTATTTACCTCAAGAATTAACCAATGCATACAACTGTTTTACTAATTACCATAATCCAGTTTTACCCAACAGCTGTAGCAAGAGTATGTCCAAGGTGGGAGAACTTCCCCAAACTTACTTGGGCACAGTATCTAGCTGACAGTTTGAAGCTGCTTTTCCCTTGAAAACATGCACGCCTACTCAGCAAACCGTAACCACAGCTGACTCAGAGGAGGAGGACAGGCTCCTCAGCTTTTTTCTTCCTGTACAAGAGAAAAACAAGAGGGCACAACATTCACTGCCTCCCTCCTTCCTCCCAATCACAGCCAGCTCAAACAGCACTAGCTCATAAACAGAGCCAGGAGAAACCTCTTTCTGGGATACAAGCAACAACAAAACCTCTGGTCTAATGGCAAACAAGCATCCTCAGTTCAAGCTTGAGGAGGCTATGGGTTTAGAAAGCGGTGTGGAAAGCCAAACTCCATGTCACTTCCCACACACACACACAAAAGGCAGAAACAGGCCGTTCTCTCCTTCCCCCCTTTCGAGGTGCCTCACGCTGACACGCTTGCTGAGACGAGGTTGCAGTGCCTGGAGCAGCTTAAAACAGACACAGGGCCTCGCAGAGGCGGGAGAAGGAGGCACCGAGTTACCCTCCCTAATCACCACTTTTAAAAGTACACACTCCCTGTCTCCTCAGCACCCTGTTTGCTTCACTCCTTTTGTTATTGCTGTTTGTTTTTGAGACTTCAAGCAGAAGACAGGCAGCCTGCTACAACCACACCCTGAAATAAAAAAATTCATAAACACAGACTGATTTACATGCATGCATTTCTTTGAAAAACACATCCTTGGCGTATAAACATCCTCTGGTAGGGGAAAACACCACTTCTCCTCAGAGATCTGCAGCACAGAGAACCCGGCTTCTCAGTCAGCCACCTGGAGCAGAAACTGCACTTGCAACTTCCCAGTTAAGCAGAGGAAGAGCCCTCCCTGTGTGTGTGTTAAAGTGGCAACTCTGGGAGATCAGAAACCTTTTAGAGGCAATACTTGCCCATCTTTATGCAAAAGAGACTCCAATGTCTCAAGGAAGTGCAAGAAAGAAAAAAATCATACAACAAATACAACCACAGAGATCTGTTCTCCAAAGCATTAAACTGACTTTCAGTCAACAACATACACACTTGCCTTTTTCAGGAATCAAGACTGCAAATAAAGCACACAACACAGTTTTTTGCTGAGGCTATGAAAGCGTTATCTGTGTATTTCAAAACATTCCCGAAAAATGGACACTTGTCATTTCAGAAAGGGGAAAGTGGAAAGTAGAAACACAGACGTGACATGGTACTGCGTAACTTCCAGCCATCAAAAAGCAAGTAGGAGTGAGGAACAGGTCCTGCAGACTTCATCTCATCACCCCCTTGCTCTAACCCCATGCATTAAAACCAGACAAAGTGCAAGAACAAGCTTTCCAGGTTTTTCCTTAATTATTAATTAGACTCAGGGGAAGTACCTCATGAAGCCTCGCTGCCCCCAACAGACCAGACTCGCTCCTCCGTGCAGCTGGACACTGGACACACAAGCTTCTGAACTGATCACCTCAGGACAAGGCCCAGTTACAAAACAGAGCGATGAAAACTTGTTCACATGCAGTTAATATTTGTACGCTTCTGGAAAGTTGCTAGGAACTAACTTTTCCCAGCACTTTTGACTTTGCAGTGCTTTAAAACCCCCACAGCAAACTCAAAAGAAGCAAACTACTCCTGTGTGGGGTGCAAATCCCTTTCAACCCCACTTGGCTACTCTTGTAATGGATTCTGGGATTTTAATAACCACTGAAAAATGTACTGCTACTACTTACAGCTACACTTAGCTCACTGTACAGGGAAGGGTAAGCAGCACAGCCCTCTGCTTAGGGGCTACACAAGGAGGATTTGCATAGAGGAAGTTTTCCTTTTGCCCTCACAAGACTATGAGATGCTGTGTCAGGCTGCAATATGGCATCCCTTTGGTCAGACATTTAGCTCCCCAGCCACAATAACTAACTTATTTCAGCAGCACAAGGTTTTATGTCAACCACCACTATGGCTGCTACAGTTTAGAATTTGCATTATGAACCCTACTTTAAGAAGTTTATAGGTTAGCATTACAAAACGTATTTGGGCAGTAAGTTACTCCGAAGTAGCCCAGAAGCATTTTCAACCAAAAATCTTTAAAGATGTGTCATACAAGTTCTGTCAAGTACAGGAGAAGCTTTTGGAACAGCTTAAAATTATTATGTTATCCTTTTACAGGTCCTGAACTCAATGCAGAAGAGTAACAATATCTGACATCTGGAGAAGTAGATTAAATAACAATAGCTCCTCCAAAGATGTTTTGCTACCAAAACTTCAAGCACTTTCTTCTGCATTCCTTGAACAACTCCCTGATTTTGAACAGAGCATTACTTTCCTTTGAATGACACAGTCCATGTTGGCAGCGTTTACTGACACTATTTTTCAGCTATGTTTCATAAGTCACACCTCACATTCAGGAAAAAAAACCACCAAGGCTGGAAGGAATCTCCTGGATCTCTAAGCCTTGCTCACCCACTCTTCCCACTAGAGCACAGAGCAGCTTATACACCACTGTCCTCCAGTTTCAGAAGCAGGTCCCCATTGAGCAGACACGTGCAGCTGCTAGGCTTGCTGCTACTCAGTGATGCTGAGATGATGAAAAGAAGTTTCAGTTCCCCCACCCCCCACCCCCCCATGAATATAATACCACTAGAAAAAAGAAGAAGAAAAAAAAAGAAAGTATTAATTTAACTGACAAGCTGCCATCTACTGTCTGTCTTTCTCTTCCACTGCTTTCCTGCCACAAGTTCTTACCAGTAAAGGCTTGTGTGGAGTTCTGAAAGCTAAGAAAAATGGTGTCATCACCAGGTAATATAAAATATCAGACTACCTGCTAATTTCAGCCACAGAAAGAACGTGTTCATGGAAAAGGGAACTAATACAGAGCAATACAGGTTTTGAGCAACCGGTGGCTCCAAGATGTCCAGCCACGTGTTCAAGCTGAAGCTTTTCAAAAGCCACCAAAGACGTACAGAGCTCAGGTCTCAGCCTTTCAAAGGCGCTTCTGTGTACAGCAAGAGACAGGAGTCAGTAACTCGCCTAACAGGTAGGAAAAGCACATTGATCCTATACCCAAAATACCAGCACTGCAATCTGATCACACAGACACTGCCTGTGTGTGGTTTTATATGTAGCAAAATACAGGTTGCTTGTGTACCATCAACGATCCCCCTAAGTTAAATTAAAAGGATAAATGAGACCACTGACCACTCTGGAAAGATGACATTCCTAACACAGGCTCTTGCAAGGGTGGACATGTGAAATGAAACCCTCCTCAGTAACTGAAAACAAAGCAGCTTAGCAATCAAAGCCTTCAAGTCCTGCACTGCAAAACAAGTCCTTAAATTTCCCCCAAATTTAAAGGCATAGATGAGGCCCAACTGAAGCCAGTACATCTCCACAAAATCATGCAGGCTCTTACAGACACATAGACATGCAACACTTGGGTCTGCACTTCCTTCACAGCAGGGGAAAACAAGGCACAACCAAAACCCTCTGATCCCCATTTCATTAGTTTTCCAACAGCAAACTCTTACTTGGAATCTGAACAGTAAAGCAGACACACACCATACATTACACACCCCTTCTGCCAGAATGGTAGTGTTGGACACATCACATTGTTACCTGCTGCTACCAAAATTAAGGGCAGATTATTTAAGTCGCGCAGTTCAGGTGTCTGGAGTGGTGCAGAGAACTCTGAATTTAAAAACCCCAAATCGTTACAATGTATTTTGTTACTTCTAATTGCACAATGAAAACAAAACCCTCCATAAAACAATTACTTTGAATACAAGAGCCATCAAGGCTTTTCAGTAAATGACTGCTAATGTTGAATAGGTTCCTTGGGGACTTTTAACTCTTATTCAAAGGAAAAAAAAACAGTTACATTTTTAAGATTATTTCCTGCAGCTAATTAGCCAAAAGATGCAGCTAGCAGCCTGCATTTCCTAAAGTACTGAGGTGTGGGAGCTAGGGAGTTAGGTAATTCTTGAATGACCATCTAGACTACTGTCAGCTGTGACAAAAAGAAACAACAAAAAAAACCAAACCCACACAACAAGATTTATTCACAAGTACTATTGACTGTCCTGATTTTTTTTTCCACATGTTACATTTTATTATCCTTTATTTCAAAGTTCTGGAAATTCAGAAGCCTGAAATACACTGCAGTGAACAGTACTTCCAGTTTCTTCAATCTAATTACAATCTGAGCTACCACTGCAAGTTAACTTCTACTCAGCTTGGGCTCTTCTGCCACCCAAAACAAAGGTCATATTTGTATTCTTAACTAGCTAACTACATTTGCCTATTTAAAAGTAGCAGAAATTATTTCTATTGTACGTAAATCACTTGGAAGTTGCAGTTATTCCAGCACTGACTGTATAACTAGACAGTAAGAAAAGCAGATGATACAAACTGCAACTAGGCACAGTAGAAAGAACATCTATCCACTCTTTTCTAAAGTAAGGATCCAGAAACTGTTTACAGAGAGCAATTCCGTTATTCAGTTATATGTAACACTGCACATGTACACAGAATACACTATATACTGATACATTAGCACAATATATTCAATCTGCAAATTAAATTAATGCATTTGAGTACCTTGAAATTTGAACTGGTCAGCAACACAAACAGCAGCAATGACACTGTCAAAGATGAAGTTATTTTCACTCCACCGAGGAGAAAGCTGAGATCACAAATTATCAGACAATCTAACAAATGCAACAGATAAATCATAAGTCTCAATGACTGGAAAAGGTCTGGGGTTAAAGGCTGAGGAGTGCAAATTCCAACTGCTCTTGCAGCAGTGAGGGATCCCAAAAAAGACAAGTCTGCTTTAGGAAGGGATGGAATCTTTCCCTGGACAGCAGAAGTTGAAATGGTTTCTACAAACTACTAGGTAGATACCTAGGTCAGTAGGAAGTTTGTTTTGCAATGGAAGGAAAGGACTTAGCAATTCTGTATTTGAGCCCCCTCTGAAGTACATGCTAACAGTCCTATGGCCATCAGAGGCCTGGCAAAATTTAAATGCTTCATTTCAAACTGTCTGGATGAAAGGAATCAATAAAACTAACAGAGGAATGTTAAAACAGAGCTACAGCAAAAAGGATGGACAAACCAACACCCCGTAACTGTGACTAGCCAGTCAAGTGGGTAGAGGAGAAAAACTTCCCCCCCTCTTAGAAACAGGAAAAGTTCTACTGTAGACCAGTCATCAGGAAACCGTAGAGGAAACAAGCAGGTTTATCTCACTGAGCCCCTAAAGACTTTTCAGGAAGTACTCCAGGAAGCAATGAAAGGCTTCCCAAGCCAGCCATGGCTGCCAGGAGAGATCCAGCAGCCAAGTGAGGACTAAGAAGGGAAGGGCAGGCATACAGGTGGCAGATCTGAAGCCTCTTTC
>NW_009952879.1:2604254-2671587 GCF_000747805.2 Chaetura pelagica | reverse complement strand
TTCCCTCCAGAGAGCAAAAAGGAGGCTTCACCATGTGGGATGCACTCTATCCTCTCTCAACAGGCTGATTTCACCAAGTGCAAAAACCTGCCACTGATTACAGACAAAAATCTTAGCCAACACATAAAAGAGTTAAATTGGGGGTGTGTGGGTGTGTGTGTGTGTAGAAAATAACACATGAGCAGTCTATTTCCATCTCTTTTAGTAACATGAGACACCGCTTATTCCAAAAGCAAGCAAAAGCTTTCAAAAGAGAGTGTACCGAATATTAGTACTTCCAATTGCATAGGTTTCAGAAGTCTGCTATTGCCTTAGAGGAAATTCAAAACCATGGTTCAGGTCCTGCTTGGCTTGTGAGCCATCCAAATCCCCTGCTCGTCTCTCCAGCACCACTGACAAAAATGCAACGTTCAGATGACTCAAGCCATCAGGTATGCTTCCAAGTGTTACCAACTGTTGCTCCAACTGCTGCTCTGGCAAAGCACTGAAATGGCATCTGACACGTTTAGAGACATTTAACCAGGCTCTGGAAATAAAGTAAACCAACCTTGCTACTCCCATGGTTCAGCTGGAATCAGGACACCAGTGAATAAGGCATTAAAGGCAAGTGGACTGTCTCAGCAGCTTTTTGTAAGTAAAAGGAGAAAACCTGCAACATGGGTCTTTAAACCTGATAAACACTCGAGTAATTGCAGGAACACCTCTGTTGTAAAACGTATGTAAAACATTCAAGGCCATTTTCAATATTATTTACTACTGATGTGTATATACACATCATTGTATCATCAATAAATTTATAAAGATCAGAATGGATGGGCACATAGGAAAAGCAAGCCACCTACTCTTCACAGATTTGTATAAAGCAAAAATTCTAGACACACACACAGCATCCTTTGACTGGCAAATCTGGTTCAGACAAAACAGACGCTGTGCTCTCTCTCCACAAGGCCACCTTACAGGGTGGACACTGGAGTGATTCACTTCTGCAGATTATCTTTACCTAACACAACTGACTTGGAGAGATGTGAAGAGTTTTTGATTCAAATCCTGTTGGGGTGTTCCAGGAGGCTCTTCAAAATATATAGTGATTCTAGAAGTCCAGAAACTGAAGAAAAGAGGGTATGGATGTTTGCACAGCTCAGGACACACTCCTTGCAACTTGTTATCCAGAAAAAAAAACATTCTCCTTTCACTGCTCCCTTCAAGAGCTTAAAGTGAAACCACTGCAGGAACAAAACCCATCAAAGATCATGCTTAAGAAACAGCTGATTAGTCATAATAAAGCAAAAAGTCAATACCATAGAACAGCTACATAACATCTTCACTTATACATGCACACACACCAAGCAAGATTTCTGCAATAAGTTTGTGAATAATTATGACAACACTTCTTAAATCGCCCATTTTTTGTCTACACTGGCAATAAAGTAGTATCACAATGTACTATATTGCTGCTTGTGTTGGGATTTGAAGACATTTAAATTTAAAGGACAGAATATCAAAATGAATATAGATCAGCAACACAAAAGCCTGGAACACAAGTAGTGAGGTTATTAGATTGCTGAATAAACATAGCACAGGCTCTGGTTCTAATGTAGTCATAATGCAAAGTACAGTTCCTGGGGAAAACTCCAGGTGCAGCAACATCTGAACACATGGCACTTTGCACCACTCCACTAGGTTGCCCAAACTGTCCAAAGCACATGAACCTCTAAAATCACAGCTGAATCTCTCCTATTCCTTTCTTATCACTGCACTTTTTCTCAGAGCAAACTGCAAATTTGAGTAGGAAAAACAAAACAACTCCTAGCAACATACTAAAATTCTTGTAGCAGCATCCTCAATGCTTTAAAGACTATGCTGACTTTCAGCATCAGTGGAAAACATACTATGCATTGCAAGTCAATACTCCTTCATTTATTCTATTCAAACTCCGCACATTTTTTCTGTAGATGATCTTCACTTGAGCCAAGCAAAGAGGGGGAAAGGTCTGCAACACCTCAATGAGAAAACCCAGCAGGCAGACTGTAGACAACCAGATAGCAAAATGAATTCTTGACAAAGTCTATGTTTGTTCAAGTAATTCATCAAGAGCAGAAAGAATTTGAAGAATACCTGCTTGACAGATGAAAACCCAAGTAAAATGATAACAGAAACATTTAACTGCTTACATTCACTTTGTCCTCAGCCTTTTTTAAAAACTGCTGTACTACATTAAGCCAACTGACTTTGAGAAAACTGCAATTCCTCAACTTTAACTCTTATAACGCGGAATATGTTTCTCCACAGAATTCCAGCAATTCCTATACCTTCACCTGACTGCATGCTGCCTTTTCATATCAAAACACACTCTGTGTGTGCAGAAACTAAAACTGTGGCTGGCACAATCTCCATCATTACTTCTCCAGGCAGCTCTCTCATGTTCTCAAGTTAGGAGCACTCATCACGGCTGTAGAATGCACTTGGGAAAAGCGTGTCTGGAGGTTATGTCAGAGGACAGCAAGTCTGGCATCTATTTCTATTTCAAGCGATGCCAAGGACTGTGACCTTCACAAGTCACTTCAGCAGACGTTAAGGTACAGGCTTCAATGTACAAGGAGTTGTGATGCTTAAAAACTTTTAGATTCTCCTTTCAAAAGCAAGTGTTTATTCTGAAAAAAAGGAGTGCTTTCAAGTACTGGATTAATTATTCTTTTCTTAGCTCAAATTGATACATTATCCTAGCAGAAAGAACATATGCAAGACTCATTAAAATACTAAATTCTTGAATGCTAGAGTTAAGAACTGTTGTTTGTAATTATTCATCTATATTTAATGAATCATTACAACTGAAATTGACTCAAAACGCATTTAATGTCTTTTCTTCACCACTTCCTTTGTTCTGCTTTTCAGTAAAAGTCAAATGTTTCCCACCCCAAAAAGTCACACTTCTCAGTTTCACTTCTCAATTGCAAAAGCATTCCAGACCCGTGCTGCTGGGCTGAGGCAGACCCCTCCAGAGATGTGGATATAAACAAGCAAGTTTTTATTAAAATAGAAAACATGCTTATTCTTATCAGGCAATTCCACTGCCTTGTTTCCTTTCTTACTTTCTAAGTAAACAAGACTTAAATTTAGGGCTAAAACTAAACTGACAGTAACCTTGTTATAACAACAATACTTCAAGTGCTTTACAGTCCAGTGTCAGTTCAAAGTTTCAGTTCTGGCCAACTGACCATTGGAGACCTAAATTAACATTTTATTACAAAAATAAATTTAAATCAACTATGCTGATTTGAACTCCACTTTTTATCAGGAACACGAGGCTAAACCAACATACTTTTCGAGAAAAAGAACATCATAAGTTCAAAAACAAACAGTAGGTTTCAATAAAGGAAAAATATCATTCAGCATCCCAGTCAACCACAGAACGTCACTGCTGTTCTGCTCTCAGCACAAAAGCAGAGGTACTTCAGTCTTGCAAGGATTTGTTTCAGCCCCTTTACACTATGCGGATTGGAGCAGTCAAATTCTTGGAGACAAGTCTAAAGATCGTTTATCAAACATGTAATTTTATTTTACCTCCCTGATCAATCAAAAATTTTCATTTCCTTTTAGCCAAAAAAGCACAGAGAACAGCGGTCTTCAAGGGCTGCAATTACAGGCCTCTGACAATGTACAGCAGGAAAAGGCTGCCCTGTATTTGCATGGATTCATCTGTCGTTCCAGACAAGGCTCTTTATTTACAAAATTTGCGTGGCAGGACACAGCTTCACTCTGGGATTATTTTCTATTTCCAGGTAGTAAAGCTGTCCCTGAACAAACTGCACTATTTCATAGCTATCTATAGCACATACCAGGCAGCAAGTAATTTTAATCCCAAATCCTCTTCCCCCTTCATTATCCCCAAAGTGACACCAATAGCATTCAGGAAAAAAGCATCTATGACTGAGAAACTTTGACAAAACAGAGTCCTTGGATAAAAAGCACTGGATTATTGCCTGCACTAGAACATCAACCATACTTGTTTTTTCATAGTCTCTACTTAAGCTCTTACTATCAGTTAGAAAGGCCACATCTCCAAGAGCAACATCTTTTGTTTGCATCTGGAAAACCTGAATCACTAAGCTCCAGAACTGAAACAGCTCTACATAAATATACGCCAGCTGATGATACAAGTTTTAAAATGTAATGCAAGTAAAAACAACTCCTGCTGTTCACCTGACACCAGAACACCGTGCCATCCTCGTCAGCCTGTTCAGAGATTTACCTTTTTAGATTTGCTTATTTATATAGTACTTCTGGTACCAAGAGTCAATAGCAGCTCAATCACAGGAAGCTGTTTTGGTGGTGTAATCTTACAAAGTCTGTGACTTCCTCACAAGTTCTGCATCTTCCTTTCTTGCTTTCAGACCAGCTCACTCCCAGCAAATCCCACAAAAGGAAAATAAGGCGTGAAAAGACTTATTTGCCAAGTATCCAAAACTTGTTCTAACTTCCTAAACCCTCTTCAGAAAACATAATTTCTGTAACTGCTAAGTGAAATATATGCAAGAACATGAACCAATGCAAAAAGCAGCATTTAATTTTACATACTCAGTTCCTATTAAACCAAATAAGTCTATTAACCTATAAAAATTATTTCAGCCACTTTAAAGGGATTTTTTTGTAGTAAGCCCTGGTTAACTTTTCTTAAAGTTGTCCCCCATTTAGTTAAACCTTAATGAAGAGCATTGTGGGTTTTTTTAATTTATCAAGTGCATTTCTAGAGCTGAGAGTTGCCCCAAGAACAAGGCTGTCAGAACGAAGAAAGTGATGCTGCTTATCTATTTTTTTTTCTCATTTTGAAGAGTTCTGTAACTATTGACTACCCACTGAGTACTAGTGTTCTTGCAGTTCAGCAATGGTCTCTTTTCCTTTATCCATCACTAAGAAAATTGCAAGTGAGAACTGAGCTTTACATCACAAGCTCTCACACTCCCACTAAGCAGCTACTACAACTGAATAACTGCAGCATCTCCACATTACAGCGCAAGCAGGGGGACAGAGAAAAGGAGGGGAGAGAAAAAAAAGAGCAGACAGACCACAGACTACAAGCTCCTCTGTCCACAGAGTGGCAGAAGCTTCACTGAAATCAATGTCACCAGCCTTAACCTGTGCTACTAAAATCATAGCTGACTGGGGGGAAGATATCTTTGGAGAGGAAATGGGTATTAAAAATTTTAATTCTTCTCTAGTCTTCGTCTAGGACTCACAAGAAAAATAAAAAAAAATAAACAAAAATAAACAACCCTCCTCTCCAGTTCTCAGAAATTTTTTATTAATACTTACACATTTATGTCTCATCTCATCTCAGCAGAACCAACAGGATTTCATCACTAATGGAGAACAGACAGAAGGGCTAAAGAGAAGGACTAAGGATGGGTGCATTTCAGTAACAAGAGCACAAATTTAGATCACTTTCTCTATTTTCAACTATTTCCAGGCTACCATTTACAATCAGAACAAGTCTATCCTGTGTACCTCAAACAACCTACAGCATTTTTTGTTTAGCTGCAACAAAAAGGAATGCTCTGTGAGTCACTTTTTGTAGGTGTTGATACTTAAGCTAAAATATCTAATGCATGGATACTCATAAAAATTTGGGTAATAAAAATTAATTTACCAGGAATTTACCCCTGTATATGCAGTAAAAAGTGCACTCCTCACCTGTATTTCAAAAGGAAATTGCTAAAGGAGAAGTTTAGCAATGGCAAGTTTTTCCTTTTAATTCACAACTCCTTTGCTGTACTACTAGGACAGGATGCCAATTCCCTATCACCCAGCCAGCTCTAAGTGAATGCAGACTTAGAGGCTTCCCTCCACTCCAGGCAAAAAGGTCACATCCAAACAGCTTAAGACCTCCAAACATTCAGAGCCACAGACCAGGTTTCAGCTCTGCCTCTCAATTCCTTGTGTTTCAAAGCAAATCATAACATAATCCCCTAAATACTTTGAGTTTCCAAGGCCGTGTTTGTTAAAAACCAGAGCACTGAAAAAGAACTTTCTAGGGATTTTGTCCCTGTACTTCGACTACCTCCAAATTAAATAAGGCACTGCCTTCAAAAAGACTCTGCAAGATGATTTTTACTGAACCAGAGGGAGAGAATAACTGAAAAACTGGCTTTTCACTCTATGACAATTAGGGGGAAATGCAGGTAACCTTTTTCTTCGGTCTTTGAAATAGAAATCTGAATACATTCTGTTGTATAATGATCCTATAGGACTGATTCGACTACAGAATTCATTACTGAGATTACAGACCGATTTCTGTAAGCTCAAATCCTCCTCCTCTACAGACACGATGGGGCAGACAACCATAACCTGGGCAGTACAGCAAGCATATTGAAAAGAGGAACTAATCTTTCGTTTTTTCTGGAAATTCACACCCTCTGGGATAAACAGCTGTTTAATCTCCTACTCTTTCACTAAGGACAGTCTTCCTACGACTACACGCACAAGCCCTGTTTCACACAGATTTAAACATTACCATGACATTCTTGTCCCTTACTGCCTCCAGGAAATCTGAGCAATTTGTAGAAAGCATTCCTACTGTTTCCCTCCTCCTCTACTACAGCAAGCTGCTACAGCACTGGAACCAGTGCATTTGAGTGTATACAATAGATAAAGGCTCCCAAGGATTTCCAAATCACTCCTCCAAACGCAGATAATGGCAATGACAGAAGCCAGTGCCACCTCTCTCCTTCTGAAGGTTACCACCCCAAACTGCAAAGATGAGGGAGGAACTGCAGAAGCACTCCCGACCCACTGCAGAAGCCTGAGCCATCCCCCTCTTCTTCCCATCACTTCCACGGTTTAGACAAACCTGACTAACTGTGCCCGGAGGAAGTTAACACTCAAATTATCCCACCAGCTCTTGAGAGGAGGTGGAGCAACTGCTGGCACGGGAGCAATAGAAAACAGCTGGGAATCAGCAAAGTCTCAACAAGCACAGGATGTAGACGGACAACAGCTAAATTCATTTACTGAAATGACTTAAGCTCTTTTGTAAGCTTTAGCTCTGGCCTCAGATATGCCAGATGATACCCTGGTTACTCAATCTCAAGCATTCCAGGCAAGGGAGAAGCAGCAAAACGCTCAATACCCAGCCCTTCTGCACCTCCTCCTATCCAACCCCAAAAAACCCCTCTTGCAGACTCAAGGCAGGTTCAGGGGTTCCTCCAAGGAGAAGAAAAAAGGAAAGGAAAAAAAAAAAAAAAAGAGGGGAAAAAAAGAGTAAAAAAACATTTACTGTTTCCTCCATACTACTTTCTAACAAGGACTTACTTAAAAGCCTTAAAAAATCCCATAAACTATTACATCAGGGAGAGGTAACTTATTATCTTGATTAGTAAAGTCAGAAATAGCCAATTTAGGCAGTCGAAATTTCCACTGATAGCTAACCCTCACTTCCACAGCGTTTGGAGGGAAACAGTATCTGTGCCAGACAGCAGGAGCTGCAGAGAGGTAATCCAAGCCGGGTGTGCAACCCGTACTAGTGAGATCTCTGTGCAGAAGCTGAGACAACTTGAATTTCCTCCAGCTCAGCTGCAACCTGTCATCCTTTTTACTAATGCACCTACTTGACCCCCACAACATAATCGTTATTTTAAAATGTTGCAGGAAGCCTTAAAGTGACAGCTCCATTTGATATACATAACAGATTTGTTTGTGAATGAGCCTGCTGGCTGATTGTAAGAGACAACATGACAATAACAATCATACCTCAGTATGATTTAGAAGCTTCCAATGTAAGAACACCTGTTCTACCTTAAACTGTTCTAAATTTGAAGTTTTTTCTCTAAAGAAGAATTGTGCTTGGGAAGTGTCAGCAAGAAGATTACTCCTAGATGGTATTTCAGTAACAGCAGCATTTTTACTACACTTATCTCCTACTTCTGCCTGACATGTCTTAACTAAATTTAACCTACTAATCCTACCACACCTGAGAAAGACAGCAGCAGCTAACACTATCACTCCTACCTTAAACAGGAAAGCAAACCACCAAGATTACTCAGATTAAGCAATTGACTTGAGGTCACAGGAAGTATATGTTCTGTCCCGAATCTGAGCTCTGGACGCACCAACTCCACTCCTGAGCTTGAACCAACAGACCTCTCTGGCTTTTTGCAAGCTGCTGCAGCAACCAGACATCTCCCTTCCCGTTTTCTTTCTCAGCACTACCAACACTCATGCAAACCTGCCTCTGAATTTCAGCCCAGCAGATTTAGGGACTGTGGCTGCCTGGGTTCCTACTGCTCAGGCCAATGCAGGGTCTGAGGACCCCCCCGGCTGCGCAGGCCCTGTGACACGCACCGCAGAGCTGAGGTTCGCTCCATCACCAACGCAGCCCCACACTTGCTGCTTTTCCACAACCAGTGAGGCCTGCTCCACTCAAAGCAGGTTTTTTTCAACATAGACCAGCCTAAGTCTCCCTGTTCCACCAGCAGCTGAAGAAACAAGAATCAGTAAGCCCACCTAACACAAGGCTTGAAGGAACTCACTAGAATTTCCACCAACCAAGCAGATTTTATGGGTTTTTTTTTAAAACTATTAGGAAAAAGAGATACTGGCAACATCTTTCAGCACACATCAGCTTGAAGCAAGAGTCCAGCAGGGCAAAGCAAAACCAGTAATTTCTGGTATGCAAGAAGGAGGAAAGAGCTCCCAGTCCAAAGCAGCACCCAGTATAAAGTGATTGGATACATAATCAGCATTTCCAGCCACCCGGGAGGAGACAAAGAGACCTCTGCATCCACCACAGTATTTCAACATATTGACCACTGCAATTAAATGACATCTCGGCATTGTGGGTCAACCAGAGAAGTCTTTGGTCAAGGCAAGAAATTAAGTATAAGCAACAATTAAAGTGTAGTAACATCAGAAGTGACTGATTACTAGTAAGCCTGGAATTGCACAGCCCTATAAGTTGGTCGTCTTTGGGGTGACAGAGGATAACTAAAAGACAAAAGATTCACAGATTAACCACCTTTCACATGATATAGGAACATTAATGTTTGTGGGCATATTAGGTGTGTATTTCTTTTCAAATATACAAAATTAAAGGTGCTTGTGTATATTACACAAACCTCCCCTGCATAGAACATGGCATATCCATGAACACAAAGGTAAGAGTCTATGGTGAGCTGCACAAGGTATGTCAAAATTCTTCATACTCAAAAGGTTGCACTAGGCCTACAAAAAGAAAAGACATCAGCTTTTGCTTCCTGCCTGACAACTGTGTTCCTCCCTGTACAACTGGCACATGAGTGCTGTTCCTCAGCTACAGATGCAACTGGAGAGACACCCTGAAGCTCGTGATCAAAGGGAGTACTGCAATAATACAACCAAACTGGACAACCAAGCACTTGGAGATGCTGGGAAGGTTCTGCCGGACAAGATTCATGATGAAACCAGATTTTTTTTTAAGACCTTTCTTATTTCTGCTTGAACTCACAAGAATGAAGACTTTAAAAACTTCCTTGGAGAAACAGGCCACACATGCTGTATTCCTGAAGGAAAAGGCTATATATTTTATTCACTAGCCAATCTTTTCCTTTTAATCCCCTCCCCTGCCAAAGCATCAAAACCACAGAAAAAAAATCAGTCCCTAATACTGAGTTTCATAAAGCTGTCACCTGTGCAACACCATCACACCAAGTGCTTTGAGATACTGTGCTCTTTACAAGCAACAACCCAAATTTTTGAGATTGGTCAAAGCAATAAAGAAATGATGGCTCTGAAAGTCACCAGAGATATAAATATTTTCTTATGTTACTACTTACTCCCTTTTTACTTTTCACAGAATACTACAAATAGAGCATATGGAAGAATTTTTTTTAATTACTGGTTTTAGTATTGTCTCATTTGTAGTTGAAGTGGTGTAGTATTTTGTTCTACTCAGATGCCAACAGCCTGACTATTAACTCTTACTTACTCCATGCATCCTATAAATGTGAAGCTACTGGATACCCTTATCCTTAAACACAAGGGAAGGTGGGACAATACAGGATCCAGAACAAATTCTGAAATTTCATGGTTCATCTTCAAAAAATTACCGTTGTACAGATACTCCTTAAACATGAGAGGAGTACACTTAATATTAAAAATGCAAAGGCATAACACTTTTCCACATATTTTTAATTCAAATCTGCCGGAAGAAGCCAAGAAAAAAAAATACAAACAGCTTTTCTCTCGCCTGATGCATCTTGGTCCAACAGCTTCCTGATTTCTGTAGTTAAATGTTTGACCCTTGCCAGGAATGGGACCAAAGTGAAAAGAGTCATAGTTTGCCAAGTGAAGCAGAATCCACAAACAAGCATCTCACACTGGCTGCAGATTGTTTCCTTTGAGAGATTTAAGAGGGAGAAGGAAGGAAGCCATACTGTGGTATGGCTGCATACTCTTGTGAAATGTATTATTTATAAAACAGAAATTAATGCACAAAAATGTATTAGTGAAGAGAGAAAGGCACCCAACTTATGCTCCAAAGCCTAATTTGTGTTTTTCATCTCAGCTGCCCCACTTCCACAAACACACTTGCTCCCCAGCATCCCTACTGCAACAACCCTGCTTATCCTCTAGTGCATTTCCATTGCCCAGCACTGTCTAACCAGAGAAAGTTGCCACTTTTGTTTCTCACGGCATGAAAGATGAAGTCTCTTCTGTGTGTACACACTGTTGAGTTGTACAAGTTCACTGGAAAAATAATGTGCATTATTTATTACACATAACACTAGGAAATCTGTAACACTTACAAAGACCATTATGATGCCATTAAAAAGATTTCACATTCAGCTTTCTAGGCATCTTGGGCACACAGCCATCGCTACAATAATTATTATATTTATCACTATGTAAACTAACTTTAATGCTTCATTAAGATAGAGAAAAATGATATCACTGAGGTCCCTGCAAAAGCCAGTAATGTTCTCCTCAGTTATATGCAGGTTTTCTATCTGCAACTACTACTTACTGCATCTAATAGACTGCTCAAAGAGATTTTATTCTGTTAAGACAACACAGCAACACGTGCTAAGAGGTCCTGAGCTACTGTGTATGGCCTGCAAAGGCATTTCTGGGGTAATTGTGTCTCCTGAACACTATGGTATATAGTTTTTAAGCTTGGGTGGTGTATTGCTCATATAAATGTCTCCAACCTTGAGCCATACGTCTTTTAATACCAAAAAACCTTGACAGATGCCTTTTAAGGTCATCCAAGAAGTGAGGGAAGTCTCAGTGCTCTGAACACGTCCTGTAAATCCTTGCTGCTCACGGAAGAGAAGAAAACAGCTCTAGCCTCCAGTGGGTTAAGAATTAGACTGATGGGCATGGAAAAGCCACAGCTTCCTGCAATCTGTTTGACCTAACAGCCTGGCAGGCACAGGCAACTATTGTCAACTGAACTGTCCTGACACACGCATCTAGTTTGAATCAGAAGGTTCTTTTCTAACATGGAAAACTACTGACGTGGACTTCGACGTAAGCTATAAGCCTTGGACAGATTTCAAACGTGTCTGACACTGACGTGCTACTAATTGTTCAAAAGTCTTAAGATCCACAGGGACAAAGAGGTGTCGGCAAGGCCTTGCCCTCCCTTTTGAGTTTGTGCAACCGGAGCCTTCAAACACAGTGAAATTTTCCAATAAGAAAAACAAAACACTCGTGCCTTCTACATTTTCCCTCTCCCTTCCCAAAAAATTCTGGTGGACATTGGAGAGCAGACTGAGCTCTTGGCTGGTGGATTTGCAAAACCACTTAACACCAGGTCTTTTTCATTCCTTGTTAACTGACAGAAACAGTCATGAAACACAGCTGCAGGACACAAGCCTCACTGCCTGACCTTCCATGCTGGACACTGGCCACACAAGTTCAACCTGTTTTATTGAATAAATCATTTTTTTAAAGTGTAGCATCTAAAACAATTTTTAAGCGTGGTGCCTTTGGAATTTTATGCAACTAAAGGGGAGGTGGTGAATAAAGCTATCAAGAGGAGACTGCATCACAGCAGCATCAGTTAACTCTGTCCTCTGCACTAGTAACATTTATGTCAGCAAAACCACCACAAAATACTGGATCTGCTGGAATTTACATTAATGGCAACAGCAGAAATGTTTACTGCTCCCACATTCAACCACCAGAAAGCCATCTAGTCTGAAGGGCCTAACTCCTTTTTTTTTTCCTTTCTTTTTTTTCTGAGGGTTCTTATCTAAAAACTTTCCCAGCTTCTAAAGAGGGATTCAAACAACAAGACAGCCAGCAAGTACAGGAGTAACTTCCATCTGTGACCAGAAGAATTTGCTCTCAAAATAAAGTCAACGCAGCAAAAAAGAGTGATCAGATCAACTGGTCACTAAAGCCCGGTAACGAGAGATAAGGGTCATTTAAAAAACACCAGCACACAAGAGAAATGGGTGTCTGCAGCCTGAGGAATTCCTGAGGAGTGATGGTTTTAAGCTTCTAAAGACAGGAAGAACAGGAGGGGTGATAAGTGCTGCAGTTCTTCCCTGCCCGACCACAGTAAACACTTCGAACCAGGCCACAGTGATTAAGTTTTTCCAAGCTGACTAGATTATCAGAGAAGGATGGGAAGATGCTTCCTGCCTCAAGTCAACCCCCCTCTTTACTGTCAGAGAGGAGAAAGGATCAGCTTCAGCATATTTTGTTACACAGTGTTATGTGGCAGGACACTGAGCATCTACTCCAGTTGATAAAAACCCCAGATTTGCTTTATTTCATTCCTTATGAAAAGAGCACAGACAGAGGGGTGTTTCTTTTCCAGAGAGAGAAGAGGGAAGACAATGCAAATTTGAAGCACTTGATAAGCAACAAAGAGCTCAAATTCAGCCTCTCAAACTGACTTCAGAGCCGGTTCCCCTCCCCACGCAGAAGGCAGACCCACTTGCTCCAAGGCCACAGAATGAAAGCATCCCAATCCGTGCACCTGGGCCTCTCATGCATTTCCTCACTCAAACCCCAAATGGTATTTTACAGTCAAATACTGTTATTTACTGAGGAATGCAAGGCCTACAGAATAAGACCAAGATTCCATAAACATTCTTGCTTTCAAGGGCGGGATTAGAGTAGCAGCAACATTATGGGTATTTCTACAGCCTCTCATCCAGAGAGGCACTCGGGTATTCGCACAGTAACTGAAATGCAGCCACCACTGGAGCCTGCCACAAGCTGTGCAGCAGGAGGGGATTCTGCACAAGAGAGCACACTGCCGTGAAAAGAACCACTGCAATGTCAGCTACAGTCGTGCAAGAAAGCACTGCTCAGCTCCTACAAACGAGAAAAAAAGACACACACACTCAGGTCACAGACAAAATGGTTATTTCAGGCTGAGAGCAGCACACAAAACAAGCTCATCGCTTACCCCAGGACAGAAGATTCCACATGTCTCTGCTCTAAATCCTGCTGTCTAGGTAATCTGCAACATGCTACTTTCTAAGCAAAGTACATAATGCCAACAGCATATGGGGTTTTTTTCCCATCCCTTCATTATCAGTAAAAATACATGGGAAATACCAGAAGCTTTAAAAAACTTTTCTTATTACAATAATCTAAGCCTCTTCTAGCCTGACACCACAGGGATGGGGACATGAAAATACACACAGCTGTGTTACACAACTCAGCTCTGCAACCCCAACGCTTCCTTCAAGGTAAAAAAAAATGACATTGACCTGGAATTGCTGCATATCTGTTGCTAACCACATAAGCATTAAAAAAAATTGTGATTATCAGTGCTAAACTACCACTATGTCCGAGAGGGCTTCTGCTAGCTACACTGTTCACTATAGCACTGAACTGGATGGAGCCTCCCTCCTCCCTGCCAAACAGATCTCTGATTCTGCAGAGCAGGAACATCTCTAACTTGGCATGCAAAGAAAGCAAAGGGATCTGAGATGGAAAGGAAGCCCAGAGCAATCAATAATTCATGGAATTATGTGAAAACTACACCTCTGCCTGTAACTGCACGAGAGGAAAGGCAATTTGGTTCAGTTCTTCATAAAAACACATCTATAGATTAATTTAATTGGCACACAGTCTAAACCTATAAATCCAGGCAAGGACAGGCAGCAAGGCTTATCTCCTGGTCTGCATGGTGGCAAGAAGCACTGAGCTGCAGTGCAGCAGACCAGAGCCTTGCTGATGGCCTCCCACCTTCCTTGCTTGCAATGCAGGGAGCTCAGTCTGCTCACAGGAGCAATGTTCAACATCCCCTGTGCCTGGAAGAGGGCGTAAGGGTGCAAGAGATCAGCTCACAGCCTTGGGCAGTAGCTGTCTGACATTCAAAGGAGCTTCTCAGTCCTGGGGGGCCCCAGGGGAGATAACAAGGTGCAGGTACAGCAAGGAACGGGAACCAGCACTTGCAGCCAATCAAGTTAAAGAAACTGCTGCACAAAACAAAGTGACACACATTTCTAAACAAGATACATCCTTAAAACATCCCAAAAGTTCACAGATTCTGGCTTTATTCATCTCCTAAGTAGAAATAAGCATTTATCAGGGTGCTGTGCCTTTCATCTGCAATGTCGATTATGGCTAATTCCTGAGCTGACCTTTGGGAAGGTGAGTGAGAAGCACCCTCCTCATTTGAAATTTAATCACAGCTGAGGACTAATAGTGTGTTTAAAAAAAAAATAAACATGGAAATCAGGACAAATTTAAGAAAACACAAAACAAAACCAAAACAGGATTTAAAGAGATTGCAAATGGAACACTAAATCCAGGATAATTGCCCCACACCAGGAACAGCATGGTTAAGAAGGAATTCTCTCCTTTGTTACTGGTAGCCAAATTGCTACATACATCTGTTGTAAAGGAAGAAATAACCACACCTGCTTACAATAAAATAAAGTCTGGTGCACACTTATTATAAACCCATACAAGTCAATCTTTAGCAGAAACTAGCCCCCAAGGAACCATACTAATTAGAAAGACCCAAACAAAACTACACCAAAGGCGGACTTTATTTACTCTGATACTATCATAACAAATTTCTTCTCCAGGGTGCACTGATCTTCAAACAAACATTCTCCCCATCTCCTCCACCCTTGTAGACCTCTGTCAAACATTTTCTTGTCCAATATTCAACAAACATTTCATTTCAGTAGAAGACATCCACAAATAGTTTGCATTTTTATCCATGAATATTTTCAGGAATGGAAATTTATTTATTCTTACTTTAAAAAGAAAAGGGGAATGTGACATTGAGATACCTCTGAAAATCATACACACCTACCAAGCTAGATGATAGGAAGAACTTCTTACAACTGATTATTAAACTTACGCTCATAACACAGCAAACAAGTGCTTTTTGACTATAGCAAGATGTTGACAGAGATACTCCTTATCAAGATTTTTTTTAAAAATTTAATCTAAAAAAACCACATTATAATTATGTAAAAAAAGTTAAGCCCTGAAGAATCAGAATATATTCAGATATTGGCATAGAGAAACTCTCTTTAGGAAGTTGCCTTTCTTGAAGCACTCTACTAAGCACTGCAGATAAAACCAACGTTCTTGTATTTCACCCTAAAACAGTCAAATCCAGGCTTGGGCTCATATTGTACAAAACAGAATTCCAGGCTAAGAGCTGCCAAGAAGGCTCCTCATCACCCCCAGATAGTATCACATTCAGCCTGGTCCACCTGGAGTTCCTGATTACTGTGTTATTCCAGATCACAGACTGAAATATAAAATAACCAGGGACAGTTCTGAAAGAGCTTTGCAGATTACAACCCAGACCTAAAAAACATGTCTGATAACATACAGGAAGCAGATGTAGCATCTGCCAGCTGAGGAACCAAGTCACATCACTGCCAGAGCCCTAACTGAACTGAAAGATTCACCATGCTAGAAGGGTTCTATGGAGTCCAAGGAAAAAATGAAGGTTTCAATCCACTTTCCATTTTTAACACTTTTAAATCACATTTCTAAAACATAACAAAAGCTACCCAAAACAGAATAATAAGAAGACAAGACACCTCTCCTCCCTACACCCCCTCCAAACCCAACTCCACATCATCAATAAAGCCACTGTTCCTACAATGCTGCTGGCTCAGTTGTGAGAAGGTCCATCCTAACTTCCCAGCCTTCACAGTCCTCCATCCCAACGTCCAAGCAGAAGCAGTCTTATGAGGGCAGAAGACCCAGCCATCTTAAGCAGAGGCATTTTCAAGAGGCTGAGAGCAAAAGACTGGTCCTCAGAGCCTGACATGGGGTGTCAATTTCAGCTGTACTACAAGGAAGCCTGAAATTAAGATTCAAATTCATAAAAAGACTGAGTCCCCTGGCAGAATTTACACGCAACAGGTAGGATGAGGCTCACTCCTTTGCAGCTACGTGTCCATTCCCCCCCAGAAAGGTAAGCAGGTCTTTTCACTAGAAATAAAAATGAAGCATTTTTTTGCTTCAGAAAAAAAATCCCATTTCTACCCACTAAATGCAAGTCCAACAGTCCTGGGCTGTTTCTCTAACACTGTTGACGATAGAAGATGGCTCAACACATGTTTTTTCTAGGGAGTGGAAGATGTGAAAAAGAGGCCACCTAAGGTGGGTGACAGGAGACAATAGACAGACAACTCATGAAGTGGCACATCCGACCAAGTGGATGACACGTGCTTACACCAAAGGTCTCCACTGAGTGACACAAAGATCACTGGCAGCCCTTCGACAGCTCTAAAAGGCATGGTATTCTGTCCCCTCTTGACAGGCCTTGAAAACCATCCTACCTTTTCAGCAGAGACCCACCAAGTACCAGAGCAGAATGTAACATGCAGAGCAACACAACATGAGCCTTTGAATTCTACAGTTTGTCTCCTGTCACACACCAGATGCTCCCCAAGTCATTACACTAAAATACTTCAGTATTAAAAATAATTTTTTACTATTATTATGGCTGAAAAATATGTAGTATTGGTTAAATGAAAATGTAAAACATGCTACTTTGCTAAGAATACTCAGCACTCACGTAGGCCCCAACACCCACAAAGCATGTCCCTCCACTGCAGACTTAGGCAATGGCAGAAACCAGTTTCTTATCTGCTTGCCAAGCCTACTGCACTTGGGGTATAACACAAAACCTGGCTTAAAGCTGCCTCAGCAGCACCCAAGGACCCCTGCAGCACCTTCACACTTGTGTTGCTGCAAGTGCTCACAGAGCTGCACACTGTTCTGGATCAGGAAACTTGACCCAAGTTAAAAATACAGTTTATTTTTTGGGACCAAGCTATTTATAACCCAGATGGAGTTCTCTGATCCCAATCACTGCTCAAGCCTGTAACAATTGTACTAGCACAGAGGCTGGTACAGGGCAAGGAAGCATTCAAGCCAGCCATGCTACCGAGAGAGGGAAAATAGAAAAATGAAACAAACCACATACTGCTATTTCTGTACAGCTGTGCTTGGGATGGATGACTGGCAACTTCAAGGTATCTTTAATGCCTATGAATACCAATTTCATTGCCACTGCAGTAAGTCTCAAAGTTCTTTCATTCCCAGAAAGTCATCACATGTCCTACCAACCCTACACTGCTCTGAACGTTCACTCTCCTGTGATCATTAGCAACTGTGGCTTCATTTAAGACAAGATCCCTAGAATTCAAGCTGGGACCCAAGGGGAAAAAAAACAAACACATGCTCACCCCCCCAAACCAGCTACACATCAAGACTTGTTTCTGACCCTGCAGGTTTTACTTTCCCCACTTCCTTTTCCCTTTTGGACTTCTTCACCATGGTAACAGCTCCAAGATTTTTGTTATGTCAGTCTGATAGATGAGAAACTGATCCCAGCCCCACGCAAGGAACCATCAGCTCATGTCCTGAGGAGGAACATCAGCTTCAGTGAAGAAGTCAGGATGCAAGTAGGACCACCTTTTTGATACCAAATTTAAGTAGTCACAGGCCTACAATATTTTCACTGATGTTTTAGTATTTCTAACCTTGTATCTCACCACACTAGTGCAAGAATTTTTGCAGCTTTCACTATTTCATTATTTCTTATTTATAAAGGAAATGCCCAGGTGAAGTTTTGTTAATTCCAACACAATCCCAAAAATTCACATTCAACACTGGCTTACGGAGGTGTGGTCACGAACAGCAACTGGCTGCATGTTTCCCTGGAACTGCACTGCAACTCAGAACAAAATGCAGGAATTTCTCCTGTGGTGGGTGTGGCAAAGTTGAAAAAACACGTTTCTGTTGTGTTGGTTTGGGGTTTTTTTTTAATAAAATGGCTCCCAACTACAAACATGAAACTTACTTGTGCATTTCCAAGTTCAATAATTTTTTAAGGCAACTATGGGTAGATGAATCACAAGAACTGATGTGGATTAGAGCTGAAGTAACAAAAGACTCTTTTAGCTCAATAAATGCTGTTATGGTTACTTCAAAAAATTACCAGGTTGAGTATGACTAATTTGTAAAATATTTGTTTGAAAGAACGTATTGTTTTTGTGCAAAACTGAAATCCAAATCCTTCACACACCTTCTACTTAAATGGATAGAAGCACAGATTTTTTTTTTGTTCTTTTTACTTGCTTGATTTGAGGTGACTTATTTTAAATTAAAAAAAAAATCACACATACAACTTCAAGCATTTCAGGGCTTCAGATCAGACAAGATGCAAAGGTAATCTCTTGCAGATTTAAACATGATCCTCATGTAAAAGCACTCTCCAACATCAAATTATTGGGTTTTATGTCATGTGGATAATACTTCCCCTCACCACTCCGCAAAACTATCACTCGTCTCAGAACATCATCCTGTAGCACAGTGCTCAAATACTTTAAAGATTTTCTGATCTAAATAATGTTTATTAAGTGCTTTGCATTTTAAAGCATCCCAAGATGCTTTGCAAGCAGTAACACTGTTTTCACTCACTTTGGAGCAACACAGCAGCTGCTCTGAAAGTGATGAACAGTGCATCACAGTTAGGTCTCCAAAGCCATGATGACAGTATTAAATTGAAAAAGCCCAGAAAACATCAAATAGTTGCATACTCTGAACTACTTATACTTAGCTCATGTAGTTCTAGAGAAAAAGTACCTTTAGTAAGTGCTGATTCGAGTAGTGAAGATTCTCAACTCTCACTCAGAAAGGTACCATTTGGAATACGATGCTCCCAGTACTAAGCTGCAGCATCAGTAATTTAAAAATAGAATTCCAGTTTCAATCAGTTGAATCCTTCCAGCACTTCAGCTTTCTTTGAAGTTCTCCCTTCCAGTACTGACTAGGCCTGACCCTTCTTCCCTTACAAGATCTGACAAAGTAGCAGCCCAAGCACCCTGCAGTACAAGAACAAAACCAAATACACACACAGAACATCTAGAATGGTACTCTCACAATGCAAGAACTTGGTAGCTCAGCACACTGGTACTCATGAGCTTTAGAATGTTTTGCATATTTTTAAAGATTTACGCTTTTTGGCAGGAGGATGAGGGAAAATTCATAGTCTTGCATAAGGTTCTCCAAGTGTTGCCTGAAGAAGTTGCAACCCTCACATTGCTGGTGAATGGAAATGGTAACACTTCCCTACTCAATTTAGAGGAAGGAGGAGCAACTAAAATAGTACAACAGTTTCCTCCTCGCAATCCAGAGTTTAGAGGAAGGAGGAGCAACTAAAATAGTACAGTTTCCTCCTCGCAATCCAGAGATATCCTTTCATCTAAGTCACAACCAAAAAGTGAAACAAGCCACATGAAATGAATACATTCACAGAACTGTGCCAGTCATTTTCAAATTGGCCCAGTTTTCCTAAAACTTGACTGCTTTCAACAACCAGCCACCTCCAATCCCTCTTTTTCCCTTAGGCATTCAAGGAGAGTCTCCCATGTAAAATGGGGACAAGGAAGATGAAGGAAACTTTTGCAGGTCACAGTTTAACCCTGCCCAGCCCTAGACTTTGGCAGAGCACCCATGCTGGACCAGAAAGTTTAGTGTATCAGACAAGAAGAAAATACCAAGCTACAACACAGGAACAGAAATCCTGATGCCTCATCTGCAAGTCACAGCAAAACAGGGAACTGTTTGCCACCTATGAGCTGCAGAAAAACGCCATTGTTTCTCTGCTTGTTTGGATTCATTTTCATTGCATTGATAAAAATTTTGCCGGCTGAACTCATCTGCTGCACAGCTAACACAGGCTTTCTTTGTGAGTAAACTAAAGGATGATGCTCAGACAGTGGATTATGAGCCACACAAAAGGGATGTGCTTTCCAGCTGTACAAACCCAGCTACGGGGAACCCAAACAGAGCAAAGAGACCACTTACAGAGCTCCAGCCAACTCACAGGGAAAAGAGCCTTTATAAACAAGGCATTATGAATTATAACCCTGGTCTTGGAAAACATGTTTGTTTCTACAAACATAACCTGACCAAGTAAATCTTTCTCAATCAATGCAGTACGCAGAGATGACTCTCAGCAGGATTTATCTGAAAGACTTTAGCTTCTTCAGAATTAAATTTTACTGCATCTTTCAACAAATTAAATGTTCATCATCCACTCACACTTGATTAAATCCCCAATTCCAACAGGTGAATAAAGGAGCAAGAAAAACTAACCTATGCAACCTTATCGTGTTAGTAGATGGTAGTTACACATAAACAGATGCATTGCAAATGTTTTTTGTTTAAAAAACCAGTCATAGTAAATTCATGTCAGGAATTCTCACATAAGGCCATGCCCTTGTCATTGTCACTAAGCTTGCAAATTACAACCTCCTAGCTGGATTACCAGACAAGCAGCATGTGATTCTCCTTCCGCTATTACTGTCTTAGGCATGTGAATCTGATCAAGTCACTTAAGTAAATCAGTATCTCATTTTCCCCATACACGAGCATAAATTTCCTCCTGTCCCTCCAATGGCATTATCCTACTGCCAAATCCCTCTCAGAATCAGGATGTTTTTCCCTAATGCATAGATTTTGGACTCATGCATTCTAGTTTACTTGACTTTTACCTTTTCAAGCTATACTGTACTTTTTGGAAAAGAACTTCCATAATGTTCAATCTCAGAAACGTGCACAAACCTATGTCTTCCCAACATTCTCTCACCACAGCATTCAAATTTCTCTATCTGCTACCCATTAACCAGTTAGTCCCAAGTGAAATTGTTCAATTTAAAATAAACAAAATCCCCTCTCAATAAAATGTTCACTGGTAAAGGCTTATTTTGTTACAGGAAAACATTTCCCAGTTTTTCCACAGCCCAAAGAACAGTAATGCTCCTAGAAGACTACCAAAGGATGCTCCTAGATACCAGGACACTAGAATTGACAAAAAAAAAACACCAAAACACCACAAAAAACACATGTATCAGCATTGTTTTCCTTCTTTAAAATGAAAAAAGCACCAAAGCCTTATTCATAATGCATATTCCAGAGTGATACCTGGCCTAAATTAATCTGACCACCTTTGTCACTTCATGTCAAATGAAGCTTATTTCTGTGCTGTCTGGAGAGGCCCCTTGACAACCAAGGGTAGATCATCTCACAGCAAGTCAGATGCTGCAGGACTGCAGCATGATTGGCATGAAATAACATAACTAAGTCACTCTTCCTTTCCACAGCTACCCACTACCACTCAAAGAGACACTTAAACTACAGAACTGACCTATTTTCCCAGGCCAAATATACATTATTACTTCGTAACTGAAGTGGGTTGGATAAAGATACTAAAAGGAGACAAACAGCTTTTACACCACGGTTAAACTCTAAAACTGGAGACATTTCAACTGCAAATTTAATAAATAAGAGAGTTAATTTGTGGGCTTTTTCTGGTAGTCATGGTGAGTGTTGTTTTTTAAATACCTACTCCTCACAACAAGGAAAACATGGAGTCGGGATGCACAGACATTGCAGGCTTCTTAGAAAATATCAGACAAGCAGTCCATGTCCCCAAAAACATCCCTGTACTGACATTTCAGCAGATAATTGATTTCACCTTCCCACTCACCTTGGCCACTCAATTCTAGATTCACATTGCTGACATACTTTTTATGACTAACTAGACTGGGCTTGGAGATGAGAAAAGGGTCTGAAATGTGTCTCATTTTTCATGCAGATATCAAGGAAAACAGGTAATTTCCTAATAGAATTGGATCATGAATGAATTATCAAGTAAGATGCTTCACTTATTTCCAGCCTTTTAGAAGAGCTCATGTTTGATTCACATGCATTTAGTTCAAGCTGCTAACAGGTAACATCAGCCTCTCTTGCTGAGATGCATTTAAAAACACTTTAAACATCAGGCTTTCCAGAGCAAATATAGTTAGCTCACATTAGCTACTTTCCCACCAGTAGTGACAGAGCAATACGAATTAATATGGTGAAGATTAAAGTAATCAGAGCATTATCTAAAAAGACTCCTCTTGCTCCAAATGTATTTTGTTCTTGCCTTGGGTGTACAAATGAAAGCAAACAGGGAGTTAAAAAATAACAGAGAAGCAGGTATTTCTTCTTGTACGTATTTCCTTGCTCTACAACACTTTAACTCTTTTTAAAAAGCACACTGGAAGATAAATCTATAAGCTGTCCTTTTGGATCTTTATACTTAAGTGATTAAGTCTCTTCTACTTAACATGCTTTGCATGTGCTTCCAAAAAAACTCTAGCACACCTACCCAAGCAGACTTATTTTCCAGAAGCAGCAAGCTGCCCAGTGCACTGTAAGAATATAGGGTTAAATAGTAACAAAAAATCCATTTAAGAACAAAATTTCCAAGCAAGATGCTCATCAATTCCTTATGTGGTATTTAAAAAGCACCTGCAACCACTCACAAACATTAACAGGTGCACCAAATGTGCTGGGACAAAGCACTTGGTCTTGCAGAAAGAAATTTTCAAAAAATAAAACCTCAAACAAATAAAACAAACAAACCAAAAAACCCACAACCAAAAAACCCCAAAAAAACCCCAGCAAGGCAAGGCTATACAATCATTCATGTCTGTTGATATTTCAATGATACCAATTATCTAATGATTGAGCTTGTGAAAGATTAAACAAGATACAGCTAAGTTATCCTTTGAAGAAAAATACATAAAGCTCTATTTCACAATCTTCAAACTTGGCCACTCCAGCTTTCTGCACTGTTTTAGATGCTTACAAGCAGGCAGCGTTATTTTTCCCCTTCCTAAATGAGGCATGACAAAACAAGCTTAAGTCTTGAGTTCACTTCCACTGCATGCAAGGGAATCAGTTGTGCCAGTGCCTTTCTCAACAACATTGTTATCAGAGAAAGCGCTGACATCCAACATTTAATCTACCATCAAAACTGAAGGCATCATTCCCTCTCACTAGTACCTCTGAAATTCATTTGCAGTACAAACTGATCCATGCTTTAACAAGACATATTAGAAAGTAATTAAATTTATTTTCTGGTTGATTTTTGAACTCAAATAAAACACATCCCTAGGCTATAACCAGCAAGAGATTCTTCACTTAGAATTCAATTACTGGTTACTTTTCTACACTCCTTGTTGGGGTTAAAAAGAAAGTGCCTGGGGTTCCACAAGGCCTTTGTCCTGCCATAAAACAATCAAAGCTCCATGGCCATTTTCCCACCCAAACAATAAAAGCAATAAACACTATTCAGACATTCCCAAACTTCATGGATTAACAAAAGAGGATGAAGGGCGTGGGGGGTAAAATGAGGTCTGACAACAACAAGCCCTGGGGAACACACAGGACTGGGGAGATTCCAGAACCCCAATTACAGCCATGTGATCCAAGCACAGGGTGAAACTGCTCTCAAGCCCACAAAATTAGAGGGGAGTTTACACATAGGAAGAGAGTCTGCAACAACTCTCCATTTTCATCACGTGTTTGTGAAAGGCAGCACGAGACAGACCCAGCTCAGGGGCTGCTCCAACTCTAGACAGGTAGACTTAGGACCTGGAAGCAAAGGCAAGGGCAGAGATGAAAAGCTGACACTGACAAGAGACATGCCCTGTTACAAGGGAGCTTAGCAACTACTCTGCCCATGGCTGCTTTCCCCAGAAACTGAATTATTCTGGCTGCCAGAAGGGGAGCACCTCTGGAAAGGCAGGCTCCTGAGCAGGGCAGCAGAGTTTCTGATGAGAATGCTCCCCATTGGGACGTGAGTGCAGCATCCTTCCCATCTCTCTCTGCTTCCAAGGCAGATCATTGAGTTCCAGGTGCTGCTTTTGGAACTTCCACTGTGAAATATAGTGAAATCACAGCATATACCCATGGCTGGATCAATGGTAGTTGAATGGCACCCAATTCCACAGTGAAGCTGTTGGTTTTAGAGGTTTTTTTCAGCTTACCTGCAGAAATTGCTGCAAAAATCAAGGCTCTATGACTTCCAGGCTTAAAGAAAAATAAAAAAAAGCCATGGAAAGGTACAATGGAACTCCTGTTAGAAAGTCAACTGGAAGGTTAGTTTTAAGGTGGCTGTTTAAATAAACAAATCCAGTGTAATTGGACAATCTAGGAATTACTGCTATAGATCAAATAAGCCACTTCTGATTGGCCCACTCTAAACCAATTAATGCAAAAATCAGATACACAAGTGGCATAAAAGCCTGGGTATAAACCACCAGGTCCAGTGCATTGTCTGTCTTCAAGTACATTTTATTAATGAACTAACTGTTTTTCACACCAAGATACAATGTTTAGCTTGGCAAAATTCTCTGGCTTAGATTTTCCAACAGGACTTCTAGTTTCAGGCATCTTATGTTTGAGCTGTCACACTGCCCATCAGAAAGCTGTGGATGAGCACATTTCTTAAGATAGATAAAATCAATTAATCAGTCAGGGTATCTCATGGAAAACCATTGATTTCACCACTTTTTTTTAAATTACCATATCCAGGAAGAACTGAGCCTCTCTCCCAGGAAATGCGCATAACACACGTAAATTGTTAAAATGAGAATCCAAATATTACATTACAGTATGACCCCACTGTTTCATCTGAAAAAAAAAACAACAAAAAAACAAAAAACCACAAACAAACACATCCTGACAACCCAAAGCATAGAAAACAAGACAAAAAATCAGAAGCAAGGCTGCAGAAGAAATGTGTCAATGACACTAAGTTGATACGTACAAAAATCTGCTCTTCAGACTGGAGGATGCCTTTTATCAATTTTTTTCTAGTTTGCAACGTGATGTGCCCACAGAAAAAAAAACCTCAGCATTAATTTTCAAGTCCTAGTTTGCAAACTGGTTTTGGCAGAATGTCCAGATAGTAAGAACAAGACACAAGGAAGAGATGCTTCCATAATAAAAGCTCACTTGAGGAAGACAGATCTCTACAAAACCTCTCAGTCTATGCTATACCTGAAGCTACGGCTTCGTGCACCATTGTGACTCAAGCTACCAAACAGTTTGTCCACCCAAAGCACAGCCCAGAATAGTAGCAAGAGATGTAAGAAAAGGTTTGTGCATAATAATGTGAAAGACTGCTTCTTTGTCATTTCAGTTCAGCCGTCTACCAAGGCAATCTTTAAGAAGAGTGCTTGCACTCTTCATCTTTCATGAGTATCTGAAAAGGCCTTTCACATCAGCTAAACGGAAACCAGCATTTCCTTTGTTTTGACAGGAAGCAACAAGTTTGTCAGAGTGATGTAGTCTTTAAAATTTACCTGTCACTACAGAATTCAAAGGTTTTGAACCACTGCTCTACTCTGGAGGTCTTCTACAGCTCCAATTCACAACACATGGAGTTGAAGACAAATCAAACAGCCCTCTATAATACATGCTACAAAGAAGACCATCTGGCCAAGAATACTTGCTCTACAATTGCTATTTTCTTGACTGGTGCTATACAAGAGACACTGAGAAAACAAACTACAACATGTCAATAGAGATCTTCCAAAGCAAATGCACATAGAACAGACCCTCAGGAATACTTCCCTCACATGGGAGACAGGACTGCTACAGATACAAGAGTCATTCAAGGCCAGATAATATTTTATCTGGAAGTCATTTTGAGAAGCAATTCCCTCATACAATTAAGGCAGCTTGGCTCAGGAAGCACTGAGGCAAAGTCAAACAGACAAGTTTGCAATCACTGTCTAACCTGTTGTATCCATTGCTTGTGTTCAGAATAGAACAGCTTGCTAAACCAGAGTGCCTGGTCCCTGTTTAACTGGTTCATCACTTGCCTCTGGGTGTCCCATTAGATCCCACATTTGTAGCAGCACAAACACTGTGTTTTTATTATTTCTGCTAATCATATTTTCCACGTATTACATACTACAATCTACGTGTTCATTACTGCAGCATACAGGTAGGGTAAACCACACCTGCTTCACAAGGACGGGAAAAAAATTACTAGAACAAAAAAGCACACAACAAGAAACTAAAAGAGTTCAATACCTGCTTCATCTAATTTTACTCAAAACAGGTTACTGTAATCACAATTGTAGGCTCCTCCTCTATTGGTTACTGCAATCACTACACTTCAATAATCACTGCAGACTGTCTTTCCAACAGTACAATGATGAGATCTGCCTTCAGTACCCACTTCTCCAGGTAACATAGTTCAAGTTTTCCCTCCAGATAATTCAAATGCTTCACGGCAATGGCCCAAGCTACTCAAGAGATAATCCCCCACTGCTGTGATTGCAACCTCTCACAGCAGCTGCATTCTGCTAGACAGTTACTGGGAACCAAATAAAAACAAAAATAAATAAATAAAAAAAACTTAAAAGCATAGAAAGCAGAACCTTCATGTAAACTGACCCCAGAAAGTAAAATTACTAAAGACCTCACAGCTTCCAAACTAATGTAAAAATTTATTCCTTTGACTCCTGCAACTGCTTTTTCATTCACAAGACACACCCACTCACCCACACAAACCAAAACAAGCCCAACACAAACCCTATAAATTTAATCAAGGAAGGAAGAGTGAACATGAGATGTTTATTTCTATTTTTAAATACTTGGGAGGTGCCTCAGTGCTCCCTGTTGAGATAGATAACTAAATAGGTGCTCCAGAGCAGTGAGATCCAGTGCATGATCTGGCACAAACAGGCACATCCAAACAGAAAAACATCAGAGCAGCTCAAAAGGCTATTAAGAAAGCTATTTAAAAAAAGCTTTTGAAATAATTGCTTCCTTTACACCAGGACAAACAGTAACTTGGGCTGTTGTTGCAGAAAAGTACATATACACATACATACACCAAAATGATCTAAGCAGCACTATGGTTTACAGAGAACAAGGCAGTCTCCTCCTTGTTCCCACAGTTTGTTTCTGCCTCAAGCAAAGTTGGTTGCCACTCTGGTTGCTGTCTCCCTCATCCAAATGGTTTGCATAGCAGATTTGCTGAAACATCAAGTTTTAACCAGGCCCTAATCCTGCTGACTTTTCTAGCAAAACTGCTGGAAAGGAATTCCTCCTGGCAGCTGCAGTGCCTCTGCTCGTTAGTTTACCAAGCAGCACTGGAATGAAATAGACAGGCACATCGTTTCTGTGCTGCAGCAGAAAACAGTGATAAGGACCAAGCAGGGAAAAGGAAGGCTCCTAGTTTCTCAAATAGGAATTGGCAAAGGAGGACAGAAAAGGCAGAAGTCTTTAAAAGAAGACAGGAGGAGCATGGGTTTCAAGAACCCAGGCAAGGCCACACTTGCTGCTGTTCAGGGAACACAAGCTAGAAGGAAACTCTTCCTTTTCCTTCAGCCTTTACTAGTAAGATTTTGGGGCATCTTTTTAGGTTTTTTTA
Organism: Chaetura pelagica; assembly: GCF_000747805.2. Classification (NCBI taxonomy): domain Eukaryota; kingdom Metazoa; phylum Chordata; class Aves; order Apodiformes; family Apodidae; genus Chaetura; species Chaetura pelagica. Next base: position 2,643,872 of record NW_009952879.1, on the reverse strand, counting down.
ACTCTTGCTTTAAGGCATTGTGCTTAACCAGGCACAGCACAGAGTTATTCACTCCAATCCCAGTGTCTCCTGGATACTAGAAGAATGAGAAGGATAACATTGCAAAATAGCTGCCCACTTGCTCATGACATTCTTTGTCCAGACAGCACCCTCACACACACGTCAGATCACGCAACCCACTCAGCAGATAGAGAAAAACAAACATTTTTACTTCTTGCTATACAATTTCATCTAAGAAAATTAATTACAGATACTGTTTATTTAACATGCTTAATGTAAGCAAAGTCCATCTCTTGGTGGATCTGCACAGAGCTTTGCTGACTGCTAAGCCCCGTGTTGCTCAGTAATATTTCCTCCTCCTCCCTCATCCCAGGCAGCTATCATTTTAGTAAATATTTAATACATAAGAAAACCAAGAAAACTCCACAGATTGAAGTTTTCAGGTACTACACGCATGATGTGGAATTTAACATCTGGACACTGTATCCAGAGCCCTAAGAGCACACCACAGGCACAGCACACAGACCCAAGTACAACTGAAATGGTACCATGCTACAGCAATGCAATGCAAGTTCACAGAGCCAAGTGTTCCTTTTAGACCAGGCAGCTTAGTTCTCAGGCCACAAAAAACCAAAGGTTGGGACCTGCCATAACCATAGATTTCAGTGGCCTATCACTTTCACCAGGCACTGCCATACTGGAAGATATCCACTGCTTTCCCCACCCCAAAAATGCCTTCTGACTCCTACCTACGTATCTCTTTTCTCCTATAAAGATCATCTGACACATGCAGACATTTCTAACTGTACCAAGAAGCTTCTTAAGTGTAGTAAGAAAAAAATCTTTGCCTAGGAAGAGTATTATTTTTCCCATCTGTAGGATATATTACAATTACTTACAGTCTCCTATAAACAACCTGAACCTAAACCAGGCCTTGAATTTAATAAATTTTCTACAGTTGGTTTGCTGGAAGGGGTGTTTGTTTTCCCTGCCACTACTCTCCATCTCCTGGAGCAAGATGTTACAGATTTTAATTTCTTAATGGGTGCACACAAACAACTGCAGCGAGAAGAGGAAGAAAGCTTCACCTCTGAATTAAGGATTTGCATACAGGGTTTTATCTGTAACACCCACTGCAGTATTTTATCCCAGACTCTCAGATCACAAAAGACAGACAGTGACTCACTGCAATCTTGGTTCTGCGTGTAGTTTCACGTGGACCACTCAATTCTGGTTCTGCCAAACAGCCTTCATCAAGCACTTAAAAAGTGAAGCATCTTCTCTAAAAGAGAGCTCCTGTTTATGTGCTGCCTTCATGAGGAAAGCTTCAGAGATGGAAGAGAATTTAGTCAATGTCTCCCCTTTGCGTTGTAATGATTTAAGATTCAATTAATACTACATGTAGAGGCACTAGTTCTGAAACACCTGCCTTAGTGATAACCAGATTAAGACCTCCAAACTCACTCCACTCCCAAGGGCACAGCCTGCCAAATTAGAGCAGTTGTCAATATCAGCCAACAGGAGGCCAGGTTTCTTTTACATCCTAGACCACTCTTTAAAGAGGATTCCCCAAAAACGGGGGGTTGGGGTGGAAATTAAAAATAAGAAACCCACAAACTTCATAGCTCTGGATTTCCTTAGCCAGAAGTCACAGCTCCTCCTCTGCAAGCTTTGAAAGCTACAGACTGGCAAGGCTCCTATCAGATCTTTTCAAATCCCTTAAAGGGAAGAGATAAAGCCAAATAAGGGTAACACCACCCACAGAGACAGAAGTTACTCTCACTAATCAATATATTGTGCACACAAGACAGAATGGCTTGAAGATAGATTTTTGGGGCGAAAAGCTGGGCAGGGAGGGGGAACAAGCTGGTTTCATTCTGAGAAAAGCTGATAGGTTTGGCTTGGCATTTTTTTCCCCCACTAGCCCCCCTAAAAACAGGGATTTCTTCACATTACTTTGGGTAGCTTAAAGCTTCCCAGACAAATATAAAGCGCCTCAGAATTAAGACCATGCTTGTCTGAAATCTAGACAGAAATCTTTAGACCGATGTGCCAGCCCAGTCATTAACAAAACTCAAGGCTTTCCTTTTCAATGCCACAAAACTGCTTCAGCCACTGAACGAGCCGGGTTGTTTGTTTTCTTTGATACCTTTACACCCCTTCACCACGCTCTCCTATCTTGACCTACCCGAACCACGGCTCGGCGACACAGAACTTCCATTTTAGTGAAACAATCCATCTGCTCCATGTGACTCAGAGCCTGCTCTAAGAATGCAATACTGTTTAGGCCAACGGTTGCACCGCACAAAGTGTTTTGTTCACATGCATTCCTTTGGGATGACAGAGCCTATCCACGGCCCGTAACGGTTGGGGCCTGCGGTTTTTTTCCCCTCATCCGCTGAATGCTGCAGTGACTAAGCTGACAAAAATTCCTAGCCAATTATAAACCCACTTAAAGAGACAGGCAATCCCCCTGCAACCTTCCCTTGCCATCCTATACGGGAAGTTTCTATACATAGAAAAACATCTCCTCCTCCTCCTCCTCCCAGGGCCTGATATAAAAGACTTGCTCTGCACTTCAAACATGCTTCCCAAATGGCATCATTTCCCAAAACTATAAGCTTTAATCATCCATATACATCCCTCACGCATCAACTGGAAAAAAATAAAAATAAAAATAGGAGAAACAGAGCCCTCCATGGAGCTCCACTAGGGAAGGGTTAGAGAGGCCTTGAATGGAGGGGCCATGGGAGGAGGTGACTCTCTCACCAGCTGCAGAGCACTGTTCATTAAGAAGGGAACAGTTAAGTGCCTATAAACTAAAAATGTTGCAACAAGGGAAAAAACACATCAGGGAGGTCATCCTGGTGCGCAGAACTACAAGTTTGATCCACCTAAGGGCGTAAGCTGAAATTTAACTAGCAACAATGAAAACTTTGAGTTGCCTCTCAAATTCCTCTGAACGTGCATATCAGCAACCAAATTCCAAATAACACCAGGCTTTCCAAGAGGAATCCTCAAGTCACGTGCTGGATTAATTCTCACCTACACAAATGTATTTAACAATTAGCCAGGGCATACAGAACTAGGCTTTGGGCAGGTAACTACAAGTTCATTTTGCCCAGCAATAAACGGTAAACAAAACAAAAACTGAGATAAAGGCCAACGGTTTCTGGCTTTAAAAACCCAGGTGACAGGCAGCTCAGACCCTCCTACCACTTTATGGTGGGCAAACGACCCGCTAAATCGTTTTTAGCACATGCACATTCCATTCCAAACGCTGAAGACTCTGCCTGGGAGGGGGAGGCAGAGACAGTCAACAACTGAACCAGGCTGAACTCACCTCAGAAGGAAAAAAAAGGGGGTTCAACCGTCTGGATTAACATACTATTACCCGAGCATCTTTTTATTACAAGTTAATTCTCAGAGCCATAAACAGACTTGAGAAGGAAATCACAGTGTTAGTGGGAAGGAAGGCTAAACAAGGGCTGTTTCATCACCGTTTAACACTGAAAAACTTGTTTGCCACATGAAAACAATCCATGAAAATGCTTAAGGACAATTCATTCCTAACCTTACGTGTGTCCGGGGAAAATGGCACCTACTGTTCAGAATTTTAGAGGGTATGACTCCTACCCAGGGCTGAACCCAAGTTCTACCTTTGCTGGGAGGCTGGCAGAGCTCAGTGAGTTTGCTCACCTGCCTGTCTCCAAACCCACTCCAGCTCATTTCAGCCAAATTCAACTGCAGATCCCTCGTCACAAAAGATGTATTTCTATATATCCCATTAAAATGGACAGCTGGGTAGAAGATAGATCGTAGTTCACCCCTCATTAGACATCCATACAAGCATTAACTGTCAAAACAGAAATCCCCAGGCAAGCCAGGAACTCACCAGGAGCCGGACTCCTTGTGGGGATAAGAGCCACAGGCAGAGAATTGCCAGGAACGCTAAGCCAGGGCGAGTCTGCCTTGTCCCTGCGACATTTGCAAGAACACTGCAAAAAACACAGCTTTCTTCTGATTTAACACTTGACATTTCCCTGACATTTTCCCTATAACGCTGCTAGCTATTCCCATCTCCCAGTTGTTTTGCAAATTCATCATAAAATTAAAGTCTTACATTACATGTAATTAACTATCCAATACAAGTATCGCATTAACAAACATTTGTCTAATATACATCAATGGGGCCTGGAAGTCCATGCTAAGCAGGTTAATCAAAGCTTAAGTTTAGATGCACATTTAATTTAATAGATTAAACGTGGTACTGCTGCATGGTAAGGTAAACAACAAAGTAATTCTCTAAACCGTGTATCATTGTCAGTCTCCTCTGGGATGAATAAGAACTGCAGAAAAGTTGCAAGTACAATCAAAAGCACCATTTCCAGTTCTAGGTTCTTGTAAGAAGGACTAGCATTGTTTTTCTTCCCATTCCTTTAACACAGAGCATCAGTGAAAATGAACTGAGGAATTAACAGACTTGCTACCCATAAAACCAGCAAATAACTATTTCCTATAAGCAATCTCCATGTTTTTATAGCTGCTTTTCTGACAGTGAAACAGTTTTTGGCATGAGACAATTCCAATAAATCCGTATCATAGTAGCAATAGAAATTACTCAGTATTTCAACATTTCATGAGGCAAAAAATCTGAAGCCATAAAGACAGACATAGTGTGGATCTGGAGAGACTTTGTGTCTAGCCACATTTCCCATGCAGCACAATCTTGTTTAATTGCAAGTATAAGGAGCATTTACCTAAAGTACATGTCACCTGGTAAACATAAACACACCTCTGGACTGACAAACATGAAGCAAGTTGAAGCAAATGTAATATACAGTGTTTTGTATGGAGAAAAGCGTGTGTGTGTGTGTGTGTGTGTAACAACATGTGAATAGAAGAGACACAAGGTATTTTCAAAACCCCTTCTTTCTATTCATTATTCCAAAAAGTGAGGAAAATGTCTACATTTTTAATATTTTTTAAGGGTGGTTTGTTTGTTTTTTTTAACCATGGCAAACTGTCACTGACCTCAGTAACTGTAGCAAGTCTTTTAATACTGGAAAACAAAGCTCCAAATTTTTAAATCATCTTAAAAACACTTCACATCTTTGTGCCTAAAAAAACTAGGAAGCCAAGATGAGTATTCAACATTAGCACTTAGTACTTGATGACTAGTGCAGGCTGCAAGCTTCAAGATATTCTTCAGGTTACAGCACTTTGCAAACAGAACAAAGAAAAACGGCAAGTATACATTTGTTTAATTTTAGCCCTTTTCTCAGAATATAAACTACTGCTACAGTAATTAACTGCAGATTGGCCTAAACTGCTCTGCGGCCATTCCAGCTTACTAATTAAATATGCTCTCACAGCCATAATAAAAATTCTGGGAAACCTCTGGCTGAAGAGCAGGCTTCTCAGGAGGGGAGTGAAAGTCAGGAAAAATACTTCATTCAGAACAAAAACACTAACAAATTTTTTTTAACGTGCTCCAGATTTTTCTAACAGAGTGACACTAACTGTGCCTTTTACAATTGTGTTTTTTTGTCTACTCTTCTGTTTATTCCTTTCAGGAGATGTTTATTTGCTGGGAAGTTTGCATGCCAACCAACTGGACAAAGAACCTGTCCATTTTAAAATATGTTCAGGTTTGTGTGATATTTTTTTTAACCCAAAAGTAAAACTTTTAAAGCCTGCTGTTTTCTCTGTTACACACGATTTCTACTATACTTCAGGCTTTAACAAAACACTCCAAAAAATTAAATGAAGCAGCAAACAGAAAAAAGCATGAGATGCAAGTTAAAGCAAAATAAGTGCAATTTGACTTGGCACCTCTGGTTCTCTACTTCTTTCTCTTCATGGTTACATAGTTTACTTCTGTTCAATATTTCTAAAGGACAGAGGAATATAATGAATATTCCTCAGAGAGGAGGAGGGGGAAAAAAAAAAGAGAAAGGGGGAAAAAAAAACCAAACAAATCCCAGCACATGGTTTTCACCAGTACCCTGCTGAATGAGCAGGGAGCAGGTTCCCAGATGGCGTACACTGGTAAGTGCTGTACAAGTCAATGAAGCTGTGTCAAACGATACCATTCAACTGCATTATCTTTTGAGCTCCGTGTAAACAAACAGGAGCAGATTCTGAATATCTGTGAGAATACATCATGTTACTGTCTCCATATGTTTAAACATTTTAGTAGAAGGTACATATGGACCACTCTTCCCACTCACTGTCATTCTCTCCCTCCTGTTCCTCATTCCCCACGTGCACCCTATCTTTTCAGACCACTGTCAAACCAATTCAAAAAAGAATAAGGATACATTTTCATTAAAAACATTTTGTGCTTAGCTGCCATCTGCTTCTTTATCAGCTTCCAAATCCTCACATGCCTTTTCCATGGTCTTCAGTTTCACACATTCGGAAGCTGAAAGTTTTTTCTGTTGTATTGTGAAGCACAGTCTATGTGAGCTATTGTTTTTCGCGTCAAATTTGTCTCTTTTGAAACAAGTACTTAATGCTCACCGCCCTAATCCATGTTCTCTCTACAATGCCAATTTAAATCAATGCCAGTGGCAAACCTGATCTTAATGATCTTCACGCATTTCAGATAGTCACCTTTATTGTTTTCATGGGAAGCATGACTATTTCATTCCCTTTGGGCAACACTACAATTTCCTCTCTCACAACGAGAGGACTCAAGACTTCCAGACTGTGCTCCTGTCCTCTCACACAGAAGCTGCAGTTGGAGCCATTATGCCTTCATAGCAGGTACTTAACAGCCTGTCCTCCCCAGAACTAGATCCCCAATCCCTTTTTATTTACATATGAGTAGGACAGGAATGGGCTTCAGCTAACAATTAGTGGAGAGCATCCACAACTGGGATTGTGGAGCATCCACAACTGGGGGGTTAGATGGAGACTGGACAAATCATTAAGATGAAGCTAAAAAGGAAAAAAAACCTAACCATACATCACGTATCTTATATATGAATCCCTGTTAGTTTTTCTATTACTTGCCCACATGAACAGTTTGCTGAGTTCATTTCTTACGGTCTCAGCAAACGCAGAAGTGTCTTAGGAACTTAGATGGACTTGTTCCGGTCTCAGCAAACGCAGAAGTGTCTTAGGAAGACTTAGATGGACTTGTTCAAAAAAATGACACAAAGTTTGTGGTAGACAAGGGATCCTAGACTTCCAGGCAGACTTTCAAGGCTGCAATTTACATTTGGTTTCTGCAGGCATATGAAGACCTAAGTGACTAAGGCATCAGACCTCAAAACTTAGTCATCAGCAAAAGAAATATAGAAAACAACAAAGTTTTCTTTACGGTAGACCAGTGGATAAGCAAAGCAAGAGCGTCAGAGGCTGCTCCTTCAACAGGAACCATTTTTCTGGTTCTCACATCAAGTAAGTGCTCACATCGTGAGTAAGCTGGAGGCAGCTTCCATAAACCTGTATTCCAGCAGTCAAACTGCCAGGAAAAAAAAACAACAAAAAAAACCAAAACAACAACCAAAAGGCCACAATCTTATTTGTATGTCTGGACACTCTGTTTTTATCTTTTCTATCTCCACCTGTGCCCCAAAGAACAACCACTGATGCAAACAACTTCAGTACTCTCCTTTTACCTTGAGGAAGTCTTCTACATGGACCTGCAACCCAAGTGAAGTACAGCTGGCATTTGATACTCCAAAAGAAATGTAGGAGCATGTCAGGGAGACGAGAACATGCCAAACCCAAGACAGCATGCCCTAGCTCCATGGAGAGCAAACTAGTGAGACTCCTATCTTGGGGCACTCCAAGGTAAAGGAATGTGTACTACATAGAAACCAGGGCAACCAAACTGGCAGAGAAGCCACTGGTGCTTTACACTGAACCTTAGGAAAAAAAATTAAAAATTAATTTAAAAGTTACAGCTTCTTTGTAGCTTGTTCCACTACAGAAATGTCAATGGACTACTCTAAGGCAAGCACAGCATATCCTTCCCTCTCTCTTCCCTCCACCCTCAATGTTGTTCCTGCAGAAGTTATATTGAAGGAAGCACAGGGCTCTTCCTTTGTTTGTGAGCAAGAAAAAGGAGGAAAAAAACAACTCCCAGTCAACAGCAAAACTAAACAGAAGCCAGGCTACTTAAAGAACTGAGTGTTCCCACAAAACATTTACCCACCAACTTGAGATCTTTCACTGTAAAACGTAAACAAGGACAAAAGATTAAATACATACTCCTCCACAGATCCAGAGCAAAGAAAAATAAAAAGGCACAAAGGAACCCTGAGTGATAGACAGCATTTTCAGTTTAACATTACTGTGACGCACAAGGAGAAGGTCAGGGTTAAATTAGATACTACACTAGAAAAACACTCCCTGGGAAATAACATAGGTGTCGTATCTCTACTGGTAGGAAAATGCAGATTTAAACACCCAGTAACTTAAAAGTTTGTGCTTTTATTGTTTTATCTTGTCCTGTGCAATTTTGTACTGCAAGAGTCCCCTCCAGATCAGGAGGTCATTGCCAAAGCCTCCAAGCAGTCTAGCAGGAGATACAAGAAGTTTTTTAACAGCTGCAGATTAACACCTCCCTTGTTTTTATTCAGAAAGGGAGTACTTTGGTGTTTAGTGGTGTGGTTTTTTACATGAATGGCTGGCAAATGTAAAGTCTTCTTCCTTGAAGTCAGTAGCTTATCAGGACAAACAGATTGAATAGATCTAACTTTCTCACTCCTTTTACTGCTTAGAACTTGATCATTTCTTTATACACTCTGCATCCTAAGACAGGCTAAATCTACATTGTTTTTTCCACAGTGTGTAATGTCCTTAACAAGCCTTTCAAGGCCCTTTTCCAATACTCTCACATTTCTCTCACATTCTGTTGTTTCCTATCATTACAGCAGCTTTGGTCAAGACTGCAAGTGGAATTTAGTTCATCCCAGGGAGGACTGCTTCTAAATTAAGCCCTACTGATACTGCAGGGTTCAGCTTTGGTAAAGTTACAGGATGAACTGAAAAAGCCTGCCATGTAATTATGTTGTTTGAGTAAACCATATATTTGTTTACTCTGTTTTTAAAAAGTGAGAAGAGATCAGGTTTTGTTTTTGCTAATACTTGCTATCAGAAAGACATAAACCCCATCCTACCAGGTAAGAACAGAACAGGGTAATTTAATTGAGAGTCAATATATCCAGTGACTCTTCCGACACTACAAACTGTACTGTAAAAAGTGATTTCAGAAAAAAAGTTCTTGCATACATATTTACCACTCCAGGAATTTCTGAAGGTGCATGCTAAGGGAGGCAAGGAACAAAGTCAAAGGAAGACAAGTTAACAACATCAGAGATCTCCACTTCAAGCAATGACCCTGGCACACATAACATCACTTCATCAAGGAGGTGTTGAAGGCCAGGTTGGACGGGGCTTGGAGCAACCTGGTCCAGTGGGAGGTATCCCTGCCCATGCAGGGGGTTGGAACTAGATGATCTTCAAGGTCCCTTCACACCCAAACCATCCTATGATTCTATGAGGAGGAGATGGCATCCAACATCACCTACTGTCAGAGTCCTCAAGGGAGGTAAAACTGGTTCTAATGGCTTTAATTCTACACTTACTTTGCATCTTTTCCATGTGGAAGTAACCCAGAAAGTCTGTAGGTTATTGTTGCTGGGTTTTTGTTTTGTTGGTTTTATTTTCTTTTAATCAAGTGAGATGATCCTTTACTGGTTGGAGAAGAATCTATTTGTGTGGGAACTGGATAACTCATTATGTGTACTACACGTCTGGAATAAAATCTTAAGCTGCTAAAGAGCTTAAAATAAAACCACAAAATTAAATGTTTCCTTCAGAAAAGGGTAACAAAAACACACAATCTACTCAAATCTTACTTTTCTGGCAGTGGTTGGTGGTCCAGCAGCGGTAGTTGTACTCATTGTTAATAGACGTCTTCTCACACAATGGCTTCTCCTCCATTGTTCCCGGACACAAGTCCCCACATTCCTTTGGAGGCTTATTCCCAACGATGTAGTTATTGGACACTGCATCTAGGATGAGAGACCAGTCCACCGTGGAGAGGTAACACAGGTCAGAGTTCTTCTCGATCCGTATGGCTCCGCGAGTGATGTTCCTCAAGTTGTGAAGCCCAATCTCTTTAAGATTTGTCATTTCAAAGATAACCAAGGCATAGTTGTAGAAGAGATTCCTCCCACGAATGACTGTGAGGTTGGGGAAGAGATCACTGAGGCTTTCCAAGCCTGCCACACGGAACAGCAGCAGATAGTCAGTGATGACAGTGAGCTTTGGGAAGCGGAAGCTGCGGTAATCTTCTGCTTTAGAGATGAGCAGAATGCGAAGGAAACCCTCAATGACCGTGCAGTTCTCCAGGCGTTTCAGCTCATGGATATCGTTGCGAATGTCAACGTTTGGCCCGCAAACTGAAAATGCAAAAGGAGAAAGTGAAGTTAATAAATGAGCCATTTTTATCACTACCAGGACCAGCACAGAGATGCAAGTTTACATATTCTGCAGCAGACAGAGAAACGCTGTTATGTTATTGCTGTTGAAAAGAGCTACATTAGACTGAGGACCATAAAGACACAACAAATGCATCTGCACACCCTGCCTCAAATTAGATCGTGACATCTGTGACCAGACCAGGGTTCAATCACATGACTCCAAAAAAGTTAGGTAATACAGAAAGTGATCAACTGGTCTTTATATTACTGATTTACCCCTTTGCCCCCTTAAGATACACGCACATGAAACAGAACACTTCCCTGAAAATCACAACTTATTTCTTAAATCACTCTTCCCAGGGTCACAAGCCAAACTAGCCCTAATTCTTGAATGGCTGTCTTGCAACAGATCAGCATCACAAAAATCCATGAAAAGCTGGTCAGCACTTCCTGAACTGTGACTGGAAAGAAAACGAAGTGCTTGGACTTAGAGCTAATGCTCTGAATTCACACGGCAAGTTTCATTGACTTTGGAACCAAGAGAGAGAAAAAGTTTATCGACTTCTAAGAAACAGGATAAATTTATTTACAAGATCACACAGCATCATAGAGAGGAATTTCCTCTGGAAACAGCACGCTGAAGAAAATGTACTCTAAAGAAAACAATGACCACAAGGATTATCTCCTAACAAATCCATATATTAGGTCTTCCCATATTAGACATTTACCAGAGCAAAAATTAAAAAGGGGCTGGAAGTGTTCTAATAATTTAAAAACTAGACACACAAAATGCACTTTGATGTAAAACAAAACTATGGAGTGTAGAGCTGTTGTTCTTGGAAACCCTCAGAGTTGGTCTTCTGCAGAAAACACGGGAAAAAAATTCCCTAGAATAGATAGCAGAGTTGCTTGTAAGCAAACAAAGTAAAAGGCCAATTTATTTATGCAACCCAAAACTTAAATAAACCCCAAGCAATTCAATTTTGTGGAAAGGTTCTCTTTTTATGCATGCTAGGCTTAATTATTTTAACAACATCTTTTCCTCAAACAAGGAAAAGGTCAAAACAAACACTGAAGCCAAAAAAACTTAGATTCTAACCCAGACAATTTGTCCAGAGATTCAGGAGTTGCACTGACAATAAAAAGCAGTCCTTCCATCCCACAACAGTTATCTACAACTAATAACTTAAGCTAACAAAGGATCCCAAACATGAGCATGATAAAACCCCAGCAACTCTAACATCCAGCAAAGATTTAAGAAACTTTTGAGGTCTTGAAAAAAACTACAAGACTTTCTTGTTAGAGGGACAACCTAAAAACACAACAGGGTGAGACCTTCATTAAGAAGCACATGTTTTTTACACAAACTATTACCTAATCTTTCTTTTGTAAAGATCCAAGCTGAAAGCAGACACTATTAAAATGTGAATTGCTGTGTTAGAAGCAGCCATGTGCAAGAAATTTCATTCCCTTAAGCTTAAAAAAAATAATAACAGAAGTGAACCCACCAAAACTAACATACACACAGTACAAGCTGCCCATCATGAGCAGCGAGACAGAAAATCCCCATTTCAGTATACACTGACTACAGAACAACTGCATACTACTGCCTGGGTTCTGTGTCCAGGCTTTAACTTCAGGAAAACATTAAAAAGGTGAGTGGGTTGGCATGAGACAGCTTGAGAAGGCAGAGGGGAAAAGTGAATGCTGAAGAACTCCAAGTTAATAGATCTGATAAGACACTGTACTGATCTGAGTGCAGCAGAAGTGTGGACTTCCCTCCTGAATCTGTAGCAAAGACAACCTCGAGGCAGACTAAATTCTTTTAATAAGCTAGTATTCAGATCTTGCCTTCAACTTCTGAAATTTTCTTCTAAAGCAATCATACCTCCACCCATCCTCAAAAGGGACAGTGTCCTCTGCCCAAAGCACAGCCCGACAGTAACATCAGTATATTTACACTTTGACATTGGGCTTCTCTTTAAGAAGGGCAAGCTAGAACACACAGTGTTATTCCAATTATGCTCTTTTGGATTCTGTCTCTACCTGCTGGCATGACAAGGTGAATGGTATGGATCCTGTTATGGCAAAGCAAAAGTAGCAAAATTTATTTTACTGCCATAAAATTTTAGAAAGCCTAACTGCTCCAAGCCCTTTATTTTGTTAAAGAAATAAAAGTTGCACTTGCACTGACATTTTGTAGGCAATGTTCCAGAGTGATGGGTTTAAAAACAGCTGAGTTACAATACCCTAAAGAACAATTTATAAGGGAAATGGCAGCAACCATTAACTAAAGCATTATATATTCATTCATGCATCTTATCCGAGGCAGGGTTTCAGAAGTCATATTGCTTTTAGCTTTGTGTTTGTTTCAGCTTGAAAGTTACTTAATTTTAGATTTTTAATGTATTTATAAATCAATGAGTTTTCTAGAACTTTATGGCAAAAGTATGCACTCAGTTGCCTCAATTATGAAACATCCTTCCCCTTAACAGGGAAAAGGATAAAGTTCAGTGGGCTCTAATGTTAGAAATTGATTACAGATGAGCACACTGTTGACATTTCTGATTTAAGAATATACTCGTTTATCCAGTGAGTTATGTTTTGCAGAACTTCATGCATATAATGAGAACTGCAGAGACCCAAATATGAAATAGGATAAGCATTTTGGTCCATGCTGAGACTTGGAAAAAAACAGCTGAAATTAAAGCAGACCGATTATTTCTTTTTTAAAAAAGAAAATTCTCTTTGAGTTCGCATTGTTCAGGGAAGTTAATTATACCACAATGCATCATCTTTTTCTCACATTTTCCTCACTGCCCTGAAAAGGATTATATGAAAAATAAATTAATCAGAGCTCAAAGTCAACTGCAATTTCCATTTGGCTGTGCTGTGTTTTCTTTGGATCCCATTTTAGAGAAAGCATATACAGACTTACAATACAAACTGGTCTGTCAGAGAGAATGAAGTGCATATAAAATGCTCTTTAGAGCATTTATATTCCATTTAACAGTATTTGATATTCCAGCTTATCAAGCTTTTTTAATAAGACCAGTATATCTTACCTTGTTTCATGTTCAATTCAGAATGGGAAATTAACTATTATGTATTTATTTTGCTCACTAACAGAAAATAAAAATGCAACATCTGTTTATTAGCCTGTCCCAATCCCTTTGGGTCTTGGGCAGATTATGAACACCCAGGATAATTACCAATAGTCAGATTAATGCTGTTTTCATTCAGCTGCTTGTAGATTTACAAGTCTTTCCATAAACTGGCTATCATTTCTCACTTGTTCTAAACCAAGTACCTAATTCTGAGTGAGAAATTAATTCTTTAAATACAAATATATTTATTTGTTTACAAGATAACTCCCCAATACAGTAAAATACCAAGGACAATCACTGCATTCTTTTCCTATACAAACACAAATGCCTCCCTGAAACTAGTGCCTTATTCCAAAAGAAGTGAAATTCACCTACTATCCAACAACAAGCCCACTCGCGGGTTTTTTTCCTAGGAGCATCCCATGGGTTAGCTGCAGGGCATTTTAATTTCCCACAGCAACAGAAAAACCCATTCCATGCTCCAGCCTTTCTGAGGACATGCAGCCCACTCCTAGTCAGGGGACAGATCCAAGCCTGATCATGTAAACTGAGATGGGGCCAATGAACTACCAGGAAAAATGATTGCACACAACAGGTTCATACGATGAGAGTAATTAATGCAGCCTGCAGCCTATTCCTTAATCTGGCAGCATCTCCTGGCAAGTCTCCTTCCCAAGTGCTGCTCCAGGCTGTGAACAACCACACACACTGCACAGGGGCGGTGAGTTGACACGACCAGGTACACACAGATGGGGCAGCTACAGCACAGCTGGGTGTCACACAAAGCGTAGAGATCCAGTAGTTTCTTCTCAATTTTAACTACTAATTGCTAACGTTTATTTTGATCATAAAAAACATGTTGACATGGAGAAGAACCTTGCCACCCTGAGAAACACCTGCTCTTTAATCATCATCTATCATCAAATAATCATTGACTTCATGCAGCAGTTCTTTATTCTTTTTATATACCCACTAGTTATTTCAGGTCACTAGCTGCTCCTAGAAGGTTTTGCCTGTTGCTCTTCTTTTTTGTGTTTTGAAGGAAATATTCTTTTAGCAAAATGGCACACTTTGAAAGACATATCAGCAGAAAGCCTGCTGTTCAACATTCAGCCTATAATACAACTTCTGCTTGCTACAGCATCTGTCGCAGCTGTACATATATTCACAGCAGTTAATTTGTTACCAGTGCTAAGGCATTAGAGGGCAGGACTGTTTTCAATGAGAATTCATTTCCTACAAGAAACCACTTCATCATGCTGTAGCTCTTGCTTTCAAATTTTGTATTCCTCCCAGTTACTCCATTTACAAGTTCTAAAGAAACACTGTGTTGAGCTTTTTCTTGAAAAAAAAAAAAAACCACCTTCATATTTTAAGCCTTGCCTTTAGCCCTTTATTTTTTGGAGGGTAATGTTAAAAGGTTTAACATTTGAGTAGTTTCAGCAACCCCTCTAGTAGCCAGAAGTTACATATGGAGCAACCATCACTACCTGGCTCTCTCAACACCCCAAGAAGTCTCAGCAGCACCAAAGCAACTCTGAGTCACTGAGTCATCCCAGTATAACCCTTTCACAACTCTAAGGTCTTTTCAACTTCAATCTGCTTCAGCTAGGTCAGGCTTTCCCTAGCAACAGAGACTTGCTCAGCCTGTGCAGTCATCTACATTTTTTAAATAAGAATCAGGATTGAGTGCTTGCCATTTACATCTAACTAGGGAGCTTGAAATCAACTCCCATTCACCTTTTTCTGTTTTGTATACTCATGGCATGTTACTAAAGCAAATTATGATTTCCCTTTGATTTTCCTCTTTTGACTTTCCTTATGTGAAATTCATTTCCTTTACTTCAGAGTGGAGATGTAAAGCTTTATAATACATGAGGAGCCTGGGCACCTTCAGCGTTTTCATTTAAAAAAAACCAAAGTGTATTCTCTTACACTGGTCGCTGAAGGAAAGCACTGAAGGTGCAAAAATTGTTTTAATTCCATATCATCATTCTGCCCAGGAGGTAAAACACCCATTCTGAGAACAAAAGTCTGATCTGCAGAAGGGTTCAAAAGGGTGTGGTTTTTCATTGGAGGACATGAGGTTGCTCAACTTCTCATCCACCCTGAAAATCTGTGCAGTGGTAACAAGTACAGTATGTTACCATCAGCACTGGATGATTTCCTACACAAAGAAGGAACTACAAGGCCTAATACAAAAAAAACAATTGTGGCAAGTTCTCCTTTTAGCACAGTAAGTCGCTCACACAACCACCACCACAAGAAAAATCTCACTTTGCCAACAGTGGCTTTTTCTGAGCACACTCCACTCCAGTGCAAGGCCTGCTCTCCCAGACAGCTGCTGCTGCTCTGGTCAGCTGGGAGCTGAAGTTACTGAACACAGTGACGTTGCTCTCCCCCAAACTCCTCTAATGAAAGAGGCCTGACCACTGTCATCCTTCAGTGATGTCAGTTCAGAGCCGTGGGTCTTCCTGGGATATCAGCACACCTTCTGAACAGTGTTGTTATTTATTCCCAAAAGAGCCGCTTCCTTTTCATTGTGTGGTTTTTAGTTTTAATCTATGGCAGGTCTTTATTAAAGAAAGGGTCCAAAGCAGCTACTGACAGTGGCTGCAGCCCAGCAGCCCTCAGCCCAGATCCACAACACGCAGAGTCCTTCTTAAGGCAGGCATCTCCAGAGGTCCAACCCCTGCCTCATAACAACAAATAATTTCATTGCATTGGGTGTATTTAAATCCGCATAATATCATGGGGTCTACATTTTGACACATTGATTATATACTGGGACAACTACTAGAAAGGCTGTCGCACTGGAAAAATAAACCCAATGGCTTAAAAAAAAAAACACCTTGCAGACACTTGAAGGTTAAAGAACAACTTTGACTGATCACAGCATCCTAATCTCCATGTTAGCTGAAAAATTGGTTCGAATCAGGTTAGGTAAAAGGAATAAAACATGATAAAGCCCATCAGCAGATTTAAAAGGAGCTTTTTTTTTTTTCTACACAACTGCAGTTGCTTAGAAGAGAAGCAGGACGCACCAGTGGAAACAGAGAAAGAATAGTCTGAAAATGTTACTCCCATACAGATTATAAACAGGGAAAAGTAAAACTTGACCTTAACCTCTCCCTTCATTCTTACTGCTAAGTATTATGCTTGTTTTAAGAAAACCATCAGGACTGTCATCCAGCCCTGAAGATGAAAAATCTTTAAGTGTTTTATTCAGTCATCACTGAACAGAGAAGAACTGCAGGCCATGGCCTGGTCTCAAGCCTGGCTTGTTCCTGTAGTTTTGCTCCAAGTCTTGGACAGCAAAGGTAAAAAGAATGAGAAGGAACAGATTATCAACCACAGTTTCGCTTTCAGTCCTTGAAAAGTTTCAGATTAGCTGCACCATCTGCAGACAAAGGGGAAAAAAGGAAGTCTAAGGATTCTTTAATTGCATACCAAGCAAAGTAGAAATTAAAGGTGGAGTTCACAGAAATCAGTGGTTGGAGAGATTGCTTATAACACTTTACATTAACACAGGATTCCACCACCCACCGAGCTCTTGGTTTTTGCCTTCATAGTGACACTATGAATGAAATATATATTTTAGTGTCTTTAATGTACTTACACAACCTCCCACAAAATTTCTGTACTCTCTAAGCTCACCTATCCTGCATGTGTCACATCAATCACTAGATATCTTCCCAGGGAAGCCAGCTTCTGTATTACCTCCTGGGATGTCAGAACTGGTAACAAAGAGGAAACTAAAACTACACCACGATTCAAGCTGTCTTCCTAACCACTGAACTATTCCCCTTCACTGAATACACTACATAAACCACTCTACATATAGCAAGATTTTATCAAGTTACATCTCTCTGCATGGGGGAAGGGAATAGATAAGACACCCCACAAACCAGAAAACATCGACCATTTTAGCTTTTGCTAAGCAAGTCCATAATTTAATTTCAATTTCTGTATTTCCAGCACTAGCAAAACACTGCCATCTTTGGTTTGCAAAATGTGAAAGGGAATACTCAAAAACAAACAAAAAAAAAAAAACTGTTTCCATTTGAGTATAGTTGAGAACGTTCATGTTTACACATCTAAGGCCCAGGAAGAGGGCTTGAGGTTTTTTCTTCATTTAATTAGAAGTTAAGCTTTGGAGGAGAAAGCTAGACCACTATGATCCTCTAAACACTCAAGGGACTGGAGATTATATTGCAATGTAGCTTGTCATTTCTGAGAAATGTAGTCTATTATCACTAATTTACCTTGTGTCATTCATCACTCCTAGCAACCTTTTACAGAACTCTACTCTCCCACATTTGGAAGGAAAAGGTGGTATAACAGGAAGCCAATCAAATTTGGTGCAAATACCTTAAAAAGTGACTTGATTCCCTTCGTCCTCGTTGTCTCCCATAGCCCTTAGAAACATACACACATCCTACTTTTAATTTTCTCCTTTACCACTCTACTAACTATATATTGCCAAACCAAGGTCCACTGTGTTACCAAGCTGACCAGAACAAAACATTCACAAAAATAACACACAGAAGGACTACAACCCACATCACAAACTCAAACTGGCTCTGCCTTTCCGCTCTTGCAATTTCAGCTGTCATTGGCTAAAGATATCTCTGGCATTGCTGCTTTCCATGAACTTCTTCCAGCTTCCCTCTAAGTTTACACAAAAAAAAATAAAAATTGAATAAATCACATTTCTGTCCTGCATCTCACTTGCTTTCTCTCTGCCAGCATTTTACTTCAAATGTCAACAGGAACAGCAGCTTATCAAAAAGGAGCCAACAAAATTAACTGAATCCCTTTAATAATACTGATTGATGCCTTCTCTACACAGCTCACCAGAGCAAGCGAGTCTAGATTTAGCCCAGCTCACGTGAAAGCATCCTCATGACAAAGTCATCCTCAAAGTAATCGCCTCTCACCAAGACTGCACTGACCCAGCACATCCCTCAAGGGTTCCTTTGAAGCCACATCCGTTACCTCCTGCTACTGAAATAGCACAACATGAGCAAGTGGTTCGGTTGGCACAGATTTCTGTTCATCCTCGTGGTGGGTACCCAGGGCAAAAATGAAGGAAGGCATTGTAAACTAGTAATAGTCCAGTGGCTGAGTTTGCATGGTCACCCCAGAAGCCCCAGCTATCAAATCAAGGAAAAGTAGCTCCAAACTTAACTCAGATCTGTAGCATCCAGGTTATGGGACAATGCCTGCAAGGTTCTCTGCCACTCACCCAAAGAGGGAAAAGAACAAAAAGCTAACAAACATCAAACCTATGATTAATACCTCACCCACTAATGTCCAGTGTACATCTAGCACTCAAAGCCATTGTCTGAACACTATGGTTAGATACAAACACTCAAAAATCTAGGAAGAAGTTTCTATGTATTTACAAGGAAGGGAAAGCTGTTTAAAGCACCAGTTCAATGTAACTTCAGATTAATTCCATAAACTACATTGCAAAGCTTTAAGAGTCACAGTATGGTCACGTTTACCAGCTTGTGAGAAAACCTGACATCAAACAAAGCAAAACTGCAGAAGAAAAACTCAGTTCTCCTGCACTATGCCTTTTCTGACAGCACCACAAATTTTAAAAAGCCATTCTATACAAAATACATAACATAGAAGTGAGTAGGTGGCATGTTATCATTAATAACTATGAGGGAAAAACTTTTTTTAACTGTCAAAATAATGTTTAAACCCTATCCCAGTAGCTTCAGTCTCATGCCTGCTAAAGCAAAAAATGGAAGACTGAAATTACAAGCTGTTTATAACACTGAATTTATGTTTCACAATCTGTGATGACAATACAGCTTAACATTGTCTCTCCTGGGGAACTGCTCTTCTCCACCTTTAAAAAAAAACAGTTGTGTGCATGTTTTTTTGTGATGTTGTGTTTTGGTTTTTTTGAACAGTTGTTTACGCATCCAAGTGACTCAGCAACTGGCTGAGAGAAACCCAGGGCATATACATTTAGGTAGTCTGGATAAACAGCCAGTTCTTCCAGAATGAAAATTGATCATGTGGGTGGGCTCAGCAACTCACATTTAGGGTGACTTTACTATGCTTTTAGCTGTCTGATGAATTGCCATCTTGCAATCATCTACGAAACCTGCCCCTCTTTGAAGTTTTTTGGGGAGGATTTTTTGGTGGGATTTTTTAGAGATTGTTTTATTTTGGTTTTTTTTACTGACTGGCCAACCAAGCCAGATCATTTAGGCTTCCTTAAGAAGCACACTGACAAAACAGTATCCCAACATACAATTGTATCCATAGTGGTCAGTGAAAGGGTTTAAGAGAGTCATTAGGCAATTGTACTTAGATCCACAGTAAAATTTGAAGTCTGATGCAATTACTCTTCACAATACGCAACACATGGCCCCACTATTCTGTGCTACCATCTCTTTTGTGACAAAACACAGAAATTCTACATTCTCTGGCCTTTCACATTAATGTTTCTTTTTTAACAAACTGAACTGAGTCTTTAACCCCCTACTTCCACCTGAACAGAGTTTTAGAATAGTGTAAAAAACAAAATACTCATTGCACAGAAGAAAAAGACAATGTTATCAAACTTCATTGAACAGGGAGCTCTCCCTTCACATGGCAGCTACGCAGCTTAAAATCACCTAAGTCATGCTGGAACCTGCTTTCTGAAAGCAGTTAAAACATGACCAACTTGCAATCTCCAAAAAGAGCTTTTACAGCAGGTGCTGAGGGGCTTTCCAGTCATGAGCTAACTAGACTGAAAAAAGAACCTTCCTCACCAAATACAAGGTAAAACACATGGATTGGCACCAGAGACAAGGTGACTAGTAATTCAGGTCTTATTAACCAAAACCAGTGGCACCAAAACACAACTTAAGGCAAATATAAACCAAAGTAACTTTACCAGTAGGAGTTATCTGAACTCCCTTTTCTGGCTAACTGGATGCTTTGGACTGGCTGTTAGTATCACAAACATAGCCCAACCAAGGAAAGTGTCCTCTATACTAGAATAACATCATTCATACAGGGTATTTATTGTCTCAGAGGCATCACAGCACAATAACCAGGAAAACAAAAGAACACTTCTGTGACACCAGTCAAGGCGAGTCTCAACACAAACAAAGCACCCTTATTGCAGGTGAGAAGTAACCAGATAAACAGGGTTCAGAAGCACAGAACTAGAGACCTTTTAGGCACAGTCAACTACCAGAACTCCACAGTTTTCATTTCTCTGAAGATAAATAAATGCTTCCAAAGCTAAACCAAAATAGAAGTAACATATTTACTTAGTACTAAAATCTTTGTCCAATTCTTCAGCTCTACATTAATTAGAACAATACAAAATCAGCAATCTGATGCAAACATAGGAATGTTATATGGGGCACATTTCTTTGACAAGGGTGTTTGTTTGGTTTTATAGTGGATAGCTATAAAAATTATTTGGGAAATACCCAAAACAAGATTTTAACTTGGAAAAACTTTAAACTCACCTTTAATGTTAACTGGTTCATTACAAATTATTTACTAGGTTTAACCTGAACGAATTCTTGAAAAGCAGAATTCTTGGAAATATCATTACCTTAAAGGATCCCCAAGTTAGTTTTCATCTACACCTAGAACCACAGCCTGCTGAGCAAGTGTTTCTTCAGCAAGGTGCTCTTTGTTAGCAAGTGTGTACTTCTCAATATTTGAATTATTATAGTCAGTATAACTAACCTATTATAAAAAAATCTTTCTTTAGAGAACTTAAATTAAAAATTACTTCAAACAATTAATTTATCCACTGCAATAAAAAAAGAGGAACTAGACAGAAAAAGGGAAGCAACAGAAAACACATGAACCCTGTAATACACTCAAATACACACTTTTATTCTGAAACTCTTCCATTAGGAGTAACAACACAGTCATTTTGTGTTGTGCAATATAGACAAAAAAATATCACCTGATGTTCATCTCTCAAACAAAGGGACCATTAGCAGAAATAATTCTGCACATATCTTCACAGGTAGGAAACTGTCATACAGACAGAAGCATCTCACCAAGAACTAGGCTACACGACTGCATCAAAGAAAATCTCTCTCTGGATCCAGAATACTTCACATTCAACAAAGCTTTGGCAAGACCACTTCCTTCAGATACAAGAAAGGTTTTGCCAAGCTCTGAAATCCCAGAATTTATTACAGCATCCTGCAGCCCTCCCTTTCTCCCCACTCAGTGTATAGTATGACCAGCTGCCAGCCCTTTAAGGAAAAAGTAAGAATTTAATCTCTACTGCTAAGGATGGGCCACAACAGCTACCCCAAAAGAAGTTTTTCTGCCTGTAGTTATGATTTGCCTGCCCAAACAACACTAAGTTCACACAAGCCAACAGCTCCTGCCAACATAAACTGCACCTACAGGGCGAGCGTTCAGTGGCTCAACTACAGTGGGCAACACTGTCACATGTAAACACAGCTATACTGCAAGGCTTGACACAGGGTCTGATCTGACAAAGAAAAAACATTAACTAGCTTTTTACTTTTTTCACAGAGTGTAGGTAAAAAGGATCAGGAAAGGAAGACACAAAACCCCCTCTTTTCCAACTGCTAGCTTGAAGGTAAAATCACCTGGAGAGCACAGCTGATGGACAGTCCTTGGCCTCACCTCACTGGTCTGACAGCTCTACTGGCCTCTCACTGCTGTTGTGAAAGAAAACCACGGTATTTGTGCAAGGCTAGTTGGTTCCATGTTAAGAAAACATATTTGAGCAGACTGTGCTTTGCTTTACCACATGCCAGCTTCATTCAGCTTCAGAAGCCAGGCCTCAGTCTTCTTATTTCCTCCAGTTAACCAGCAATTTAGAACACAAAGAGAAAGTCCTGAATTCACAAACCACCCCCAGATCTGAAAGGTCACACACAATCTGTAACATAAAATTTTCTAGTCCACTTTGGAAAAGGCAACCACTCAAAAAAAAAGCAGTCCTCCAGTGACAGGAAAACTGTTGTGTAGTGCCACAGTCATCTCTGGTGTCCTCTGGGGACAACAAAAGCAGACTTGCCCCCATCATCATGATCTGCCCTTTCCATATTCCAACTGCCAGAAGGCATCTGCCCTTCCTTCTCCATCTCTTTTTTTTAATCTCCACTGGCCCAAGATACTGGCTCACCCTGACACAGCCAACAGCTGCCAGAGTGTAAAATGCTTCTGTGCACCCCTGCACTGGGCCTGATAAAATCACACGTAAGTGTCCCAGCTGCTCCAGTTCTGCCCTGCATCTTAGCAAAAGCCCATACCTATTAACCACCTCAGCCAAGACAGCTGAAAACTGGAAAGTCAACATACAGACATATTTCCAAGCTACATTTAGTACAGAGGACACGGGAAGACAGGATTCTGTGAAGAACACTGAAGAGTCGTGCTTTCATCTCAATTCAGAAACACAAAGTTAAGTTAAACCAAAGAGGAAAATAAAAGCCCAAATGAATCAGAACAAAACCTCTAAGGGCTGAAGTGGAGTCACTTCTGAGTCATGCTGCAGAAGTCTGAATAATCTCGTTTACAACCCAAGGAATATTTTGGTATTCCTTGCCAAATTAATTTAAAAATCCCAACAAAAACCACTTGTGCAGGGGGAAAAAAAAAAAAAAAGAGATAAACTCAAGTAACACATGGGTCCATGTTCATCCTTGAAATGTAACACATGGAATGGACTCCAGTTTATAAATGGAACAGATGAAAACAAAGAATTGGAAAAAAAGAGATTCTGAAGTATTCTTTGTTTTGGTGTGCAAATATATACACCCATGCTGAGTGAGAGACAGAAATGGGTCTTTGTGGAGACTATTAACTTACTAAATACTGTGACAAAAAGAGAGCAGCTAGTGAACTAACAGATCAGCTGAGTTCCAGTCATATTAACCAATCCAAATTAAGACATTTTATCTGAAATGAAAAGCTAGTCAAAAGGAAATAATGAAGAAGATATCCATCAAAGAAACCAAGCAGGTCTGAGCCAACATCCAGCTGAAAGACTGCACCAAAACTTACAAATGAAGTGCAAAACATCAGACTTGGTAACCCTGCTGCCAAGGAATTATTTACCACATGATGATCAATATTACAATACACACAGAGATACGTATTTTTATCTCAACCTCTGACTCATTAAGAGCTACAGACATATTTTCATACTAATTCACATTCTTCAAGGAGAGTCAAGGTGGGGGGGGAAAAAGTTGGAAGCATTTCAGGTTCTATCTCCTTTCAAGCCATTTCCACTGAGTGGTACCTAAGCAGTCTTCAGAGAAACAGTTCAGAACAGATTTGAGTTACTTGAGCACCTGGTCAGTAAAGCAAAATACTTCAGGGTCACAGGAAGAGGATTCATTAATGAAGTAAAATCCTGGTTTTCCCGTCAGCCCTTTCAAAGTCACTGCCCTTCCTCCATTGCATCAAAAGCTAATATCTTCTAAGAACTCCTCTGAAAGGCCTGAACTTCCAAGTCTACTCTCCATAGCCTCGAGCAAGAGTGACAGGAAATAAACTTTTCTCCTCAATGACTGCTTTAAAGTTTTGGGTTGTTGTTTGTTTGTTGTTGGTTTTTTTTTTAAAGCCATCACTATTAGACCTATTACAAATTTGTGAGCTGCAAATCAGGAAAAGGGGAGGATGGGAGGGCACTAGAGAGAGGAAGAAGAGGTTTGATTTTCAGAGATTCAACTTGAAAAATCCTTACTTCAAAGAACTGGTAAACAGGCAATTTCAGATGTCTTAAAGATACCTTGTGTTACCTCCTGAAATATAACCAAGATGAAAAGAAAAAGGTTAATTGTAGATTTCAGCAGGCTACACACTCTTCTCTTCTGAAGGGCAAGTTTTTATTTTACTTATTGTTTAAAAAACAAACATAAACACCGTCCACATGCTAAGGTGGCAAGTACCAGTTTTACTAAAAGATAGACAGGGCTGCAGGCTTTCTGCTGCTAAAAAGCACTCAAACCTATTCTGCTTCTGAGTTTTTTCCCTTGCTCTTCTCTGATACAGATCACAAAAACAACTCAGACATCTGACATACAGGAGAACATCCTGCTGATGAAAAAAAAAAAACGACAAACCAAGAGCAGATTACTCTTGAGAGGATACAAAGCACCACTTCCTCATGCGTTCTACTTTGTCAGCACAACAGGCTTCTTGTCATTTCAAAGGGAAACTGGCCATATTGATTTTTCCAAAACGCAAGTATTATAAAAATATCACGCATTTAATTGGTTTAACAAAGTGCTTTTGCACTGCAATGTATGAGCACAGATCCTACAAGACAAGGTACATGGTATCAAGCCGTGGCTTTGAGTATTTGGAGTCTCTGCAAGAGACAGTGTTGAGAACTGCCACGATCACTCCTAATACAGCTCTCCTGAAGCTCCTTCAGTAAGACTGAGACATGTCTTTTAAGCATGGCAAAACTCTTACTTCAGAGTTCACAACACACTAAAGAAACATCATACTCCTCTGAAAACTTGTGTCCTTTCCACGCTTCACCAAATTTCAACCATGCAACTCAGAGCTCCATGTTTGCTCAACTTTTTCTAGAGGAAAGGAAAGTTCTTTACAACCTCCCACAGCAATTTATTTCCTAGTTGTTCCCTTGCGAAAGCCAGACCAACTGAATCAGCTTTTCTGAATGTGAAAACCACATACCTGGCCTGTCAAGTAGCCTGTTAGGTTTTTTTCCTATTTTGTTTATAAATTTGAAAACCAAGCTGTTCCCAAACAGCAAGATTAACCATCTTTTTTCCCCCCACCTCAGTTTTCTACAATCCTGCCTATAGTAAGTTTGGCAGAAGTTTGTACAGGCTTCTTGTCATTTCAAAGGGAAACTGGCCATATTGATTTTTCCAAAACGCAAGTATTATAAAAATATCACGCATTTAATTGGTTTAACAAAGTGCTTTTGCACTGCAATGTATGAGCACAGATCCTACAAGACAAGGTACATGGTCTCAAGCCGTGGCTTTGAGTATTTGGAGTCTCTGCAAGAGACAGTGTTGAGAACTGCCACGATCACTCCTAATACAGCTCTCCTGAAGCTCCTTCAGTAAGACTGAGACATGTCTTTTAAGCATGGCAAAACTCTTACTTCAGAGTTCACAACACACTAAAGAAACATCATACTCCTCTGAAAACTTGTGTCCTTTCCACACTTCACCAAATTTCAACCATGCAACTCAGAGCTCCATGTTTGCTCAACTTTTTCTAGAGGAAAGGAAAGTTCTTTACAACCTCCCACAGCAATTTATTTCCTAGTTGTTCCCTTGCGAAAGCCAGACCAACTGAATCAGCTTTTCTGAATGTGAAAACCACATACCTGGCCTGTCAAGTAGCCTGTTAGGTTTTTTTCCTATTTTGTTTATAAATTTGAAAACCAAGCTGTTCCCAAACAGCAAGATTAACCATCTTTTTTCCCCCCACCTCAGTTTTCTACAATCCTGCCTATAGTAAGTTTGGCAGAAGTTTGTACAGACTTCCCAAGGGAAAAAAAAAAAAAAAAAAAAAAAAAAAAGTATTCCTCTTCTATTTCTTTTTTTTCTGTTTTAACACAGTGTATCAGAGTGTACATCCATGACAAATTTCAACAGTTCTAAGACCATCTGAACAGTTGTAAGACAAAACATAGATTGCTATTTTGCCTTCCAAATTTCCACTTCAGAAAAATCCTTTAAAATCACAATTTTGCGAGGGACCCAATGAACTGAGGAGGGACAGCCTTACCTCTCACCTCTTCCAACTCCTCCAGAGAACTAAACTGAGTTCTCTCTTCCTGAAGTGATACTTTAGGGCTTCTTTTTAGCTGGCTTCCAAGTGTAACTCACAACAGGATACACACTCCTTTTAATTTCTTTCAACAAGTCACCTTTCAGCAGAATATACTCTCACATATGCACTGTGTGGAGAACCTAGAAATATACCTTCATTGTTCCTAACAACCAGAAGCTTTGCTAGTTTTAAGTTCTAGGGCAGAAAAAAACCAAACAAATTAAATCTTACCTGCACATGTTACCAGAATGTTTCTAATTAGTATCTGTCAAAAGAGCATTAATCCCATTTCATCCCAAGAACAAAGATGCAGAGTAACAAGATCATAAATTCATCAAAAGCCAATGGCAAGCAGCAACAGAGGTGCAGAGTTTTCCCCATCACACAGCACTGCTGTCCCTACACCCCACTCTGTCACTCTGCAGTCTGACCTTCACTCTGCAGTCACACTGCAAAAAAGCAGGAGACCTCCACATTAAATAGTACCTGGGAGCAAGGGAATTTCAAGATAAAATCTTGTGTGCTAAGTGACAGAAGAGATCTCTGGTACTGAGGAGACTAATGACAAGTTTAATTTTAAGCTTCTACCAGCTCAAGAAACCTCTTTCACCCGCACCTTGCTGAAGAGCCTGTTTTAGTGCCCAGATTATCACTACTGCAGGTAAATCAGCCAGCCAGACCATCACCCCTGCTTCAATGCCTCCCAGCTCAGATACACCTGTTCTCACCATAGACATTTTTGCACTAACACCCAGGGCAGCATTGAATTACTTTAGATGGAGTCACTTCCACATTCCACCCTCCAACTCCCCTCCGAGAAGTCATCAGTCACTCTCAGCTTTCACACTTCAGTAATTTTGGAATCAACAGGAAATGGAGATCAATTGTGATTTTACTAACTCAATAATGACTCATCACTCAACTCCCCTTAGTCTTCAAATTGATCTGTGAAGAGACACAAGGCCAAATTAAAAATTGCAAGTCTGGCTTCCACACCATTAACACTCACTTGTCCATGAGATTTGTCATGGATTGTGACATCTTGAGAAATCACCACATTATGACCCATCTTCCTTATCTCCCTGCCAGATACCCAATGCAGTTACAATTTGGCTTTCTTAGCTTAAACAGAAAGATCAATAAATATATTATATAAACCCATTTCACCACATTCTGTAACATCTGTCACTCTATTTGAAGATGCCTAAAGAAGAGTTAACCCTGCCTACCAGTGCCCCCAGCTAGTGACAACCAATCTTCTTTATACTGAGAACACTCTCAAATAATTAGATTTCTTTCTGCTTACATAACCTCCAAGCCCAAAAAAACACATCTGCATAAAATTAAAAGTCAACAGAAAACAATTATTTCATTTACAGAAATAGAAAATAATTTCATAGAAACCACTTAAATGCATTATTCTAAAAATAAACTTAATTACAAATCTAACATGAAATTATAACAGCATATATTACGACAAATGCCTACAGTAATTTAAATAAAATAAAAATAGTAAGCATATAATTTAAGCAAAAAAGTTCTGAGTGTTGAATTTTCTGTTCAGTGCTCTCTTGGAGCCACCCTTTGTGGAAATGCTAAGATACCTTTTACATTCAACAGCTACTTCTGCCTCATTTCGGATTAGTCAAATGGTTCAAAAATTAATTAATCCCAAATTAAAAAGGACTCCTGCATAGAAACCTGTGGAACAGTTAGTGGGCAGCCTCTATTAGCTCTAAACTTCTGAGAAACAGTGACAAACTATTTTTTCTGTTGATTTTTTTTTTAATTATGCCTCTCCACTACTTGTGGAATTCTTAATTCTCACAATTCACATTTTTTGTGTTTCAATTAGAATTCCATTTTTCATCTAAATACAAAAAAACCACCCACCCACAGATGAAAAACCACCAAAAATCATATGCCATTTTGTCACTTAAAAACATGAAAATTAAGAATCTAAGTAAATGTATCCAAAGCATCTAATTATTTACATCCATGTGTAGAAACAGCAAATGCTATTCATTGGCCAAGCAGCCTATATTTTCAAAAAATGCTCTACTTGTGAATCAAGGTGTTCCACCAGCTCTCAGCCACTTAAAAAACCTGCCAAAAATACACAAAATGAGATTAAAAGTGTGAGTTTAAAGCACACTCTTCCTGCATGCTGGTTTATGTCACTATGAAAATCACTCACACTCCATCTCAATAAAAGAAAAATGTATAATATGCTAGCAGTGCACTGAAGCCTTCATACTAAGGAAGAAATAAATTTTTATGGACAAATTACACCAAAATTCAGAACATTCCCACCAGAAGGTTGCAAAGCTACATGGAGCTGCAGTGCCCAGTGGAAGCATCAGTGTTGTTTTTAATTCTGTACAACTAAGGCTTTCATCAAGCAACTCCGTCTACAACTTTCGCAGAAGCAAGTCTTGGCAAAACAACTCCCCGTACTTCAGTTAAAATTCTTCAGCTACTTGGGGAAGATGGGTGGATGGGTAGATGGTAACACATCCCCACGTTCAGATTCTTCAGGTAAGAAGCCCCTGCCTTTGCCAGCAAGGGGTGGGCTGCGATGCTGCACCTCCCAAGCCCATGCATGGACACACTCACCCACCCACCCAGCACTCCCTAACCTGCAGGGTGGATTTCCTCTTCCAGTCCAAGAGTCCTGCATGGCTAAGTCACCAAAACCCACCTTTCATGCTACGAACACCCCAAGTGCAGAGCACTGCTCACAGGAGAACCGTGCTAAGGCAACCAGCTGTGTTGCTTCTCCTTCACCCTGTTCTCAACCACCATGTTCCATCCCCTCAGGCCTTCAGCTCCCCCTTCCATGAGGCACTGTAACACACCAGTTAAACCAGCTGAAAGGAAAATTGACTCGTCCACTCTCAAAACATCTCAGCAGCTACTGCTGTGCACAGCATCCCACAGCCCAAGACAATGTCCCCAGCTTTGCAGGCACCAGGCTCGACACCAACAACGCCAGCCTTGCAGTCACGCTGTTCTTCAACCAAGACATCAAGGAACCATGTAGGGAGCATGTGACACTATCAAAAGCTTGCATATTGATGGAGAGAGAGAACAGAGGGGGACATGCCCAATCGGGGCATGCAGACATCTTAAATGGAGCATTCCTCCCTCCCCCTGCAAACACTGGTGGACATGATAATTATGCCCTCAACCCTTTTGATCTTCACTTCTCCCTCACCCATTTCCCCTTTTTAAAAAGGATTCACATCCTCTCATCTCACCTGGTCTGGGGAAGCTGCCGAGGTTGTTAAGGACAAACTCGAGGCATGAGATGCCACAAGCAGTGACAGTCATCCTGAGGTCAGGGCAGTATTTTGATACCACAGTAAACAAGGGCCACAGCCACACACGCAACAAGCAAGAAACACCGAGTACCCCCACAGATCTGCCAGCAGTCAGTCCTGAGGAATGAAGAGAAGTCCTGTGGAACAGACAGCATCACAGCCCATCCTTGCAGGGAGGCCCAAACATTCTCCAAAAATGTTAACCTTTGTTTTATTCTAACTGCATGTGACACCAGGTAAACTAAAGAGTCACTGGTGAAGCTCTGGGGTTTGCTTTTAGTGCAATTTACTACCTCCTTATCCACCAGCTGATTCCAACACCTTCATCCTCATACTTCTGCTAAAAGTACAGTCTTGGAACACCTGACAATGCACAGCTTCTCAGCGAAAGTGTCTACACCTGGATGACAAAGTCACACGAGCATCTGAAGTCACATCGGTATTCTAAAAACAAATCACCCTTCAAGGACAGCATTTCTCTGAATTTTACACATGGGGAGGGAAATAACAAACACTCGGAGGAGGAATACAATTTCTTCCCAACCCTTGCATGCTGTCAGCTCCTGAAGCACGAGATGCGATCACTCTCTATTTTAGCATGTATGACTGCCAATGTTGTTGCTCACAAAAATTACCTAGTCCCTTTTTAAAATCCAGTTACAGCATTTTAACTTTAGGCTTTTCTACTTAACTGGTATATGAATAGAGATAAATGCACTGATAACAACACATTGCTGTGTTTTCATAAAATGAAGGGGAAAAAAAAAAAGAAAGAAAAAAGACCCTTGCTCTGAATTTATACTTGTCAAATAAGTACTTAAACAAAACCAAATCTGGAAAGAAAAATGTGAACACAACTGTGCAGCATTACGATACAACATCTGATTCCCACATTCCAATTCTCTCAAACACTGCAATGTATTGCAGGCAAATTTAAAAATAACATCGCTGGTACCAACTATGAAAACACTAAGAAAATCTTCAGACCATGTTGGCTTAGCCAGTGGAATGTGTGATTCCTGACTTCGTACTATCACTTGCTTTCATGAAAAATGCTGGAAATATCTTTTTGCCAGGTTAACCAACTCTGACTTCAATCTTTCTGACATTTCTCAAGTACAGCTGAATAATCCCATTCATATGCAAATTGTACAATAAGCCACAAGTAGCAGCACTTGGAGAAACTCTCTCATAGAGATGAGTATTTACTCTGCCCTAGTCAAATCTGCAATGACATACCTGAAATGAAACAAGGCCCAAAAGGTACGGCCCCAACAAGTTACAAAAGGCATATTTTCAGCCTTGATCTTTTCTTTTTTCTTTTACTTCGTGGGGTATTTTGAAATATTAAAGAGATAAAAGAATAAAGAACTGAGATTGCATCTGTTGCCATCACAATTTAACCACAGTCCGTGTATTTATACAGTGGAATCTCCAAAATAACACTGCATCTGTTAAGATGACAGTGTTTTTCCATGGGCTGTGCTGTGTTATAGCAATTACTCCAAAGCTATTGCTTTTGAAGTGCTGATTGCGATCCACCCCAAATTCTTTTCGTAATCTTCCTCAAACGCGTTGCATTGTAAAGCTGTTGTTTCTCAGTACAGCTTGGGAACAACAAAACCCTTAACCATCTCATCAGTGGGCATTTGGCACTAAAGCCTTACCACTCATGCAACATGTTTATTTAAACAATGAACTACCCGAAGAGATACACAAAACACAAACCATGTAAAAACAGATGTCCATTTCATATGTTTCTGCCCAAGTCCAGAATCACATACACACATCCTCAAATGTATTTCTCTGCCTGTGCCTTATTTCTGTAGGATAACAACTGAACCAACTGGAAAGGACCTTTATTCACTCACTGGTAATGCTGGCCACATTTTAGAACCACAACCCACCACAGCATACACAAGCTCGAGTTTTAAATGAGCCTCTCATAACCCAATTTAAGTACTAAATACATATTTCATGCCTCTTGTGGAGACAATATCAATGAAAATATTTGTCTACGTAGTCAGCCTACTCGAATGTGACAAAGATACAAACATTTTTTTAGCACACACACACACAAAAGGAAACAGACAAACAAACAATCAAAACCTTCCATTACTCCCAGACAAGACCCAGGCAGGCTGAAGTCACAGTCTCATACCAAGCCAAGTCTGAAGTTAGGAGCAAATGTACTTTCTCAAACCCCACTTTTGCTCTTCGTACAGTGTCAGCTACACAGACTCAACCTCCATCACGGGCATAGCCACTGGAAGAGCTGCAAGGGAATACCAACACACCTTATGAAAATAAAACCTCCCCATCCACGGGACTTTTGGCATCCTCATACACACACAAATGGCCATACGTCCTACCCATTGCAACTCTTCCTCCCCCAGTCTGGGTACCTTTCAGGTCTGAGGAAGAGGAGTAAAGTACACACAATAGCAGCAACTTCTATGGATCTCCTAACACAGCTGGATGTTCATTCCCTCTACCCTTCCCAGGAGACATGATGGCATTTGCAATGAACCAATAAAATGTACATTCATCTCAAAAAGACAAAAAAGCTTCAGCCACAATACACTGAAAGAAGATGTTAACTGCAATCAATACAGAACCACAAGCTGCTTCCACCTGCTGGGGATACAGAACAACAGGAGAGAAGCAGCAGCTAAAAATCCCATAGTGGCAGCCAGACTCTACCACAATTCCAGTGGGCTCCCCCTCCACCCCAGTGGGTCTGTGAGCTCTTAATGATCATCATGTTGCATGTCTCTCTTCACACTGGATCTCACCTTAAAAGAAAAAAAATAAAATAAAAGGCAGAGCCACCTGAGCTTAAAGAGGACAACCCACACTATTTAACTCCATCAGCTTTTTGGAGAGCAAACCAAATCCCCAGTGGGATACACGAAATTTGACTAGAGAAGACAGCAGTAACAATTTAACTGCAACACAAGCTCCAGGAGAACGCAACAAAAACACTACAAAAAAAGAGTAATTTCTGCGCTGGCAAGGAGGAGCACTGGGGATAGGACAAACAAGGTATTTCCACTGCAATTTCAACTCTTAACACTACAGCCAAATGCTGCTCTAAGATCAGCTGAGCAGTGCAAACAGGCGTTTGTTCCCACAGCTGCAGCGCCAGCGCCTTCAGCTCCTCCCGGGAGGTGTCTGCAATGCGCTTGTAAGGCTTTCAAGGTACATACTACTCTCACACAGAAGGACCCAAGGGGATGTGACAAGAGCAGCAGGGAAGCTAAATGTACTATTTGTAGAAGGACAAAACGTGGGGATGACTCGGAACTGAAGCCAATGCAAATAACGAGGAAACCACTCCGGTGATATCCAGGGATAAAGCCCTTCTGAAGCCCAAGCCAATTCTCTTTTAAAAGAATTTTGGTTACAGACTGCTTCCAGGAGCAGCTGCCACCAGACCCACCTCCAAATTGTTGTACCTGTTTGATTAAGATCTAAGATTTAACCTTCCACTTTCAGAGAAATTTGGTTTTGAAGGCTGCTCTATCACACATCATTTTAGGGTATTTTCTATACTATGAACTACTTTGGGAGCTTGCTTCTCAAACATAATGAGCTGCCTGCCTATAAAATCAGGAAAACCAGCACTGGGTCAATTTAGGTTTGGGGAAGCTGCTTTTTGCATCCAGAGACCTGGAATTCTCTTTCCCCACCAATAACCTTTTCCAATCACAACAGTTCAGTTCTTGCAAAGCTCTCCTGTGTGTATGTATCAGGAAAACTTCTAAGCAGAGTACAATCCATAAGCAAACCAGATACAACATCCCTCTAAGTGTAAGGGAAAACCTCCTACCACCTTGCTAAAACAACTTTTACGAAGCCCCAGTAATGCCAACAAAAATGAGTAAACAAAACAAGATGATGCTGTCCTAACCTTACCAACACACAGCTACTAGCAGACCCTTTCAGCTGCTGTGCTTACAGAAGCTTCGTCCCATAAACACTCTCCACATTTCAGCAGAAATGTGTAACTAAATACAAAGTGAGCACCTCAGTCCTCCCTGCCACTTCGTCTCATCTGTCTTACATAAGATCTGCCACTATAACACAGTTTGAAGATAATGATGTACTCCGTACTTGAGAATCACACATTCAGCTGCAGCTACCTACTGTATTCCAGTAGTAACAAATGGAAGAGATACTTCAAAGAGCACATTATCCCAGCTCTAATTTATGCATGCTACCTCTTACCATCAAGCCATTTATTTTAAACCTGTCAGATATACTTGCAATGTAGCATCATGAATAATTTAAAAAGTAATCTGTATAAACCAAGTTTATAAACTTAGCAGCAGGTACAGTACCTTTCATTCAAGCAGACTGCTCTCTGATAAAGTACAAGGGATCTTAGACTACTTCAGCATGTATTCATTTCATGCATTCTGAACTTCAAAAACTACTTCTTTCCTGCCTCAAATCAAACCCTGCACTATTTTAACAGTATTGTATAAGTAGTTGACTTAAACAAGCATCATACTAATTTGTGAACTGTTTGTACTGAAGGGAAAAAAACTATAAGGCTTCTGGAAACAATCAGTTAAAAAGCCCACCACCCATTCAACAGCAGGAGGAAAAAAACCCACACATGTAAAACTTGCTTCTGTCATTAGGAACTCCAATATTCTCTGCCTTTTCCTGGTGTCACCTTCTCCTGCTCTCCTCCACAGGGAAAAAGGATGTTCAGCAAAGAACACCACAAAAAGCCCACCTGTTAGGAGAAAGTGTTTTGATCAGAGTTGATGCTCCCACTTCCAAGTAAACAGAGCTATCTTTACAGCATGTAATGGCACCATTTTGCAGATAACACCCTGACTGCTCACAGAGCTGTTTCAATAATACATGCCTTGCTGGCAATACAAAGCCAACAAACTCATTAGGTCACCCGACTCGCCCAAAACACACATCTTCACAGGCTAAGTATTCATAAAAGTAGAATATATACCTGTTTTATAAACTATTACACTAAAGCACATACACGTGCAGTTCACCTGTTTCCTGCTTTAGAAGTTTCTTATTTGCAGTATGCACACTTTTTAAGTCAACAGAACAGCACACAGTTCTTACAGCACAACCTGGTTAGCACTTCTCAACAACGAATTATTATTAAAATGACTTTGTGTTGCTATAAAAGCACAGGTTCCCTGTTCTACCAAAATATTTACTACGTGAATTCGTTCCTCTAGAGGAATAATCTTAGCACTTCATTGGGGTGTGAGGTCCCTTCTCACTGGATAGGTCAGAGACAACAGTCTCCTTGAAAAAACTACTTGTGGAGTCACCAAAACAACACATGGATGCTTATTTCTGCTCATACCATCAAGTTTACCAAGAACCTAACGGAATAACTGGAAATGCAGGTGCCTGGGTATGTCAAATAAATACATAAAACTATATTACATTAAAGCTTACAAGTCATATGCAAATCAATCTGTAAATACTACTTTTGCTTTTCAGCACATTTTAAACAACTTTGTGCCACAATAGCAAATTCTTGAGGACATCAACATTGAAGAAGTTAATTGGTGTCTTGAAAGATAACCTAAGGGAACTGGTCATATTTAGCACTTGCAAAGGTTGAAAAGAAAAACTTTCAGTCATAAATGCAAGTTAAACCTTTATAATACACCCCCATGCTAACACTAGATTTGCCAGAATGCATCTCTTTAATTAATGAATAAGCCAAACTATTATCAAACTTCCTTAGGAAAAAAAAAAAAAAAAAAAGTCCTGCCTAAAGAAACTACCACCTATTTCTGAGTTGGAGGACTTGGTACAGCTCTGTTTGCAGAGCACAGAAATATATGAATTAACATTGTACGTTGCGAATCAT
The DNA here is from genome assembly GCF_000747805.2 of Chaetura pelagica. Classification (NCBI taxonomy): domain Eukaryota; kingdom Metazoa; phylum Chordata; class Aves; order Apodiformes; family Apodidae; genus Chaetura; species Chaetura pelagica. Next base: position 2,608,330 of record NW_009952879.1, on the reverse strand, counting down.
TTTCTGGTCCTCAAAGTTTGTCTCAAACAGTTCTGGACACAAAAAAAGACAAATACAGTACTATAGAAATCAGTCCAGATTGTACCTGTCATGACTTGGCTAAGAAGGAAAAAAACAACCCAAAAAACCTACACACAAGACAGACTGGCTAACAACCACAAATGTGTCTTCATCAACTACTGTTCGTTGAGTTCTGCCTTTGTACAATAAAAAAAAATTTGGAACTATTATTTTTTAAGTGGCTTTCATGAATCATAAAAACTAATCCAACTAACCTACACAAAAAGCTGTCTATACAATTTACAGTGATAGAAAAATTATACATGTCAAATATATCAAAATACTAAAACAGTATTTCTACCTTTCAAATATATCATTACATTCCTGAAGTCTTTCTGAACACAGGACACTCAAAAGCAGCATGTTCCACTACCACCTCAAGCCCAGAAACCTTAAAGATCAACTTTGTCAGAAAGATCTGAAATAAACAGAAACTACAGACCTGCAACAACTTTAATTATGAGACTCACAAGACAATTACTGAAACTGCAGCTTTTTTTTTTAATTTAGTAACATATACAATAGTTTTCAATAATCAACTGCAGTTTACCCATTCCTATGTGCACTCACACATATAAAGAGCAGCTGCTACTTGACAACATCACAAAGCATTTCCAAATGTAAAAGCTTTACACTAGAATCCAATGTATTTCATTTCATAACCCAGTTTAAAGAACTTATTCAGAAAGTTGCCATTGCTTCTCAGTCATCACCTTCTCAAGAAAGTGAAATAAAGCCCATGAAGTTTATTAATTAAACTACATCTAATCTAGAGAAATACTATAAATTTAAAAAATTAATTAATTCAGTACATTTTGGAAGTTATGAACTTTAGAGCCATTACAGATGATGAGCTAGATTAGTTGTTTTCTGTGTGGGATCATAAAGTTAACATCCAGTGTGAGAAAAACAGGTTTCCTGCATATATTATTTCCTTTCTCTCTCAAAATTCAGAACCATAAACAAACTCCTCTATAATGAAGTTTGCAGTAGCTTACAATTCACACAGATGGAATATACACACAATATAATTAATCATTTAACAAAACTGCCTCTTCTGGTCTCACCCTGTTCAAATGACCACCGGTAAAATCTCTCTCAGAGTAAGAAGAACATATATATATAGTGGACAAGACAAAGCTTCTGTTAAACATGAATTGAAACTGTCCTTTGAAGTTAATAGCTACAGCCCTGAAATATATTTTAATTCTAAAAGTTAGATGCCTAAAAAAATAAAATTATCCTCACTGAAGACATCCTCCTCCACAGTTTTATTAGTAAACACAGTTTAGCAGAAAACTGTACATGATTTAAACAAGTTTTCCCAAGGTAACGTATACTGATGGAAATTAATTATTTACCAATGAAGACAGATTCAAAAACAATCACATGGAAATTCCTCAACACGAGATTTTGTGTGTTTATTTCAAGATTAAAACCATCCCAGTGTCACACAAGTTGTGCTTTAACAACAATCTAGAACTAGGCTGAAGGAACAACTGGTTAGGTAAAAGCTAACATAAAAATTAACACAATAATTCAACAAACCTTAGCAATTTTCCTATTAAAGCAAATAAATTGGGCCTTCTGTTGTAAAACCAATTCATGTGTCTTCTTGTTCTCTGCAACTCCTTCCTTCCCTCGCCTGCCATACTTGAAAACTAAGTTAAATTTCCTTCACTTTACATAAAGAAGAGTATTTCTGTCTCTCAAACATTGGTTCAGCACTGAAACTCCTAACACACATCTTCCTTCCACACCCATTCCTCTTCTTTCTCATGTTCTCAACACATTTTGCCTGATATTAGCTAAGTAACCACTATTTCCTAACCCCTTCAGTTTGAGTCATACAAGCCTTTGCTCCAGTTTGCTTTGAAAGTAACAGTCTAACACAATCAAAAAAGTCCAAGTACTGCCTGGCTCATCACTCCTTCCCATGGGCTCCAATCACCATCACTCCCTGAGCACTTTTCTCCTCTTTCTGGTGAGCCTGACCAACAACAATTCCTTAAACGCTTTGGCATTTTCTATTCACAACCTCAATTAGGGGAAGAATTAACCAACTCCCATGTAACAACATTCACTAACCACTAAGCACATAAGAAAACGCTGATGTGAGAGCTAGGTGTGCATAATGCTGACACTCAGGAGGTCAGGAGGGTTTTTACTAAGCAACCTGGGAGAGAGATTAAACATACAGGATGAGCTACTGTTTAGTAACATCAGAAACATAAAATATAGCCTGGGTAGGCAAACAAAAGCACAGAGCTAACATGAACAGATCCATCAGGGTATCCATCATCCTCAAGTATTACCAGAACTAAACCTATTATTTTTATTCCAAATGTTTAACCCACTTCCTTCTAGACACCCTCTTTATTAAAGTACACAAGGGTGAAATTCAAAACCCCATCATGCTCAACATAGGAAAGTCAGAAAACATCTCGAGTTTACGCTTCATCTTAAACCCACCCCCAGGATGAAAGTCTGCAATAGCTGTAGTTTTATACATCAAATGCAGTGTCATGCCAGCACACACTTGATCCTGATGGGGAGTCTTTTTATTTTTATTTTTGTGCTGTTCTAACAGAATCTCAGGAAATTCCCAGCATTTTTAATGACTGGTTTTTAATCAGAAGCTTTCCACTGAAGCTACCTGCATTTTAAAGAGTGTTCTGTCACAGAACCACGAACAGATTTTATATAATTTAGCATTAAAGGGATGGGTCTCTCCCCTCCTGTTGTAACTCCTTTGTATTCCTATTTAGGAATGCCTTGCTTGTTTGACCGAAAATGGAAGTGCCTTTTAGCTATGACACAGTATATATGAAAAACAAATAAAAATTAAGATTAATCTTCCTTCCACTATTGTGGGGAGAGAGAAGAATATGAAGAGATGCAAAACATCTGCTCTGGAGATCATTTTTCCCCCTAACAGCAAAATTCTTTCAGCAATAACTCGTGAAAACAAAGGCTATTAAACTGTAAACTACAAAGGCGATCGATTAGAGGCAGCATTCAGCTCCGGCAAGTTTTTTCAGCCTATCTTCCCGTGTTTAAAAAACGCCTAGATATCCTTCACAAGAAGATATTTCATTCGAGAGGTTCTTAATTGGGCCATTTTAGCTAAGTGGCAACAGCAAACACTTCAGAGGGCTGGAAGCTAAAATCCTAACATACTGTTCTTGCCTTATTTTATTGCCAGAGCTGGGGGAGCATGTTTATTCTCAGGCATTCTCTAACAGGTAGGACAAGAAAAAGAATTCAAGTGTGTGCCCCAGCAGTATAAGGATACACCAGATCTCTCTCCCTCCCCTCTCCTGTTCTTTCTCCATACCACTAGACCCTCTGTCAGCCCTTCCCTGAAGAACACCGAGATTTTGGTTTTAAACTTAATTTTTCCCTCTGGAAAACGGCTCCAGCCAGAAAGTTCCACTCGTGGCAGAGCGTGGCCCTCCAGCCCCGGCCGGCCCTGCCGCTGGGAGGCAAAAGCCGAAATTGGGCCTTAATTTGCAAGGATTTAATTAGCATTCGCTGGCTAATGAAACATGATATTACTCAACATGCATCACAGGCTCAATCCACGCACTTCTTGCTCACTTTTTTTGTATTCGGTCTCATCGTCAGTGCAGCCCAAGAACTTCCCCTTCTTTTCAACCTGAAACTACTACTACTCTTAAAAAAGCCTTTCCAGCTCCCAGATCCTTTCCCTTCACATTTAAAATGGAGAAAATTGATCTCTCCCTTCCTTTCCCTTTAACGACGCCTATCTTTTTGAAGACGGGAGGCACACAACAGCAGCTCAAGGAGCAGGCTGAAAAAAATACACAGGAGGAGAAATTAAAGCGTGGAGATGCAGCAGAGAAACATCCCTGTTCCTGCAGAGCAGTGTTGGGCTCCAAGGCACATTTCCCATCTCCCTGCCTACAGAGACACGCCAGAAAACAAGGAAACGGCTGATTTCACGCAAGAGATCCCGAACCCAGCGTGAGCCCGACACAGCAGAAGGAAACCGA
>NW_009952879.1:2552341-2599939 GCF_000747805.2 Chaetura pelagica | reverse complement strand
GTGGATTCCCCAGCAGTGCCCGCGCCTCCCGCCTGTCTCCGCTGCTCACCGGTCTCCTGCAATGACACTGAAAAAACACCCAGGCCCCAGATGGGAAGAGACGGAGGAGCTGGAGCAGGAAAGGTTTGGGAGGAATCAACAAACATTCCCGCTCCCCGGCCCTGGGCAGCACAGCACGTGGATGTGCTGAGCAGTGGGACATTTGCTGGGATGCTCTGGCATGGGGAGGTGTCACAGTGAGGCAGAAGCACAAGAAAGCAGGAAGCTGTGAGTGTTGGTTGTCATCTAGTTGGTTTTTTAAAAAAGCTACATTAAGAAACATGCGAGTGTCACATTATTCAAGAAAATGTCAACGTTAAGTTTTCACATTTAGACCCAAATTCTTCCTGAGCGTCTTGTGTTACAACAGCCTTCCCACAGCCTTACACAGGTTTTTCATCTTCTCCGCGCCGTTTTTACACCGTTTGCCTTGTCGGAATGGTCCGGTGTCGTTGTCTTAGGGACTCTGTGGCTCTCGTACCCCTCAGGGGAGATGGAAAGGCCTTATCCCCCTGTCACAGAAGTTAGGGAGAAAATCCTCACGGAGACCTAGAGGGGCAGAACCACCACACGGGCACAGGTATCCAGGACTGTGCCAATGATCAGAAAAAAGCCGAAGGGTGGGTACGTGCTCTTGTGGGTGGTGGGACAACTCCCCCATGCAGCAGGATCAGACTCTTACGGATGCAACTGTCTGGCAGTGCCATGTGAGTTCATCACCTGCACACAGGCTTTGAAGGCTTTGGTTAAACTGGACCAGGAAGGTCTTCCTGTCCAGTACACGTTCACTCCAGCTCTGTACAGCTGTGCCTCGTACCAGTGCCGGGTGCTCAGCAGAACAAGTGTCTTTTCTGTTCGTGTCATGGCATTGACACAGCGTAAATTGGAATGTTTATTTACAAATTAATGAATTGTTGTGTAAAGCCAGAGCTGAAGTGGCAACTGGGTGTTTATCATTTATAATTTTGCTGTCATAAAGAACTTTTCTTATTATAAAATAGCCTTTCTTTCATTACTTTGACAAATAGGGCAAGCCATGGACAAGCACATTGTACTGGATGCCATACAAGTAGTGAACAAAAAGCTGTGCTGTGCCCCCAAAGAGCTTATGGTCTCATAGAAACACTGCCCTATAGGTGTTGTAATCTGTCGGATTATTTTATAAGAAGAAAAAAATAATTATAATGACAGCACAGCATTGAGCTGGAAGCAGTTGCAGTGCTCTCCAGCCTCCCAGTGTGAAATTAATAATTTGGAATTATTTGACTCTGCCAGGACATCTTTATCCTTGATGCTGTGGTGATACATGGGAAGCAGCCCCATTTGCTGTGGCTGCTGAGATGCCCATAGCTCTGTATACTCTTCAGAGCTCAGGAGGAGGACTGTGCCAGTGTTCAGGTTTTCTGACCCTCTCGCATGTCTGGCTGCTTGCAGTGCCAGCCACACACATTTACATGCTCAGCTTCAGTGCACACTTTTAATCAGATTCGACACCTGTATGTTGGCATCTTTCTCCAAGAGCAATCCAGTTATTTTCAGTGGAAATATCCCAGTCAGTAGAAATATCCAAGTCAGGATTTTTCAATGTGTACAATCACATATGGAAATACCTTTGACTATGAAAACCTCAAGAAAACTGTACTACATGCACCATGTACACAATTAAAGAGTTTTAATTGGGACAAATTAAAGTAAATTTTCCATGGTCGTGTGCAAAGGTGCTTCATGCTGAAATCTGTTTTCTTGTCAACACTGGGTGCCTCTGCTTTTATCTGTAGACCTGTTCAAAGCAGGTTGATAAGAGTGGTGAGAATTTTTTTATTTACTGGGAACCCAGATTTGGCATCCTACAGCTGAACACCACTTATATCCTAAAAGCAGCTTGAATAGCTTAAGCCTTTTTTTGGCTCAAGTAGTGATTAAAAATGTTTTGTTGGAATTTCATCACACGAAAGTAAAACTGACTGGATATATAAATACCCAGCCCCCCCCAAAAAAAAGGAGACATTTCAGTCAATGGATTAAATGAAGTGGTCAAAATGCAAAATTCCTGTTGGTCATAATCTCCCCAAGTCCGCATGAACACATGAACACATAAGGCTGTGTTAGGTGAAGGCTTCCCAAGTCGTGGCCGTTTGCAACCTTTGCTGAGAATTGGGGAAACCATCCCTTCTTCTAACTTGCTTATTTTGTCAGGTCATTCTCCCACCAACTTAGACTTCATTCCCACTGGTTCTTCCTGCTGCCTCTTGCCTAACAGCTCAGCTGTAATTTGTAGCAGTCGCTGTTCTTTTATTATTGCCTAGCAATTCACCAGGGTCCCAATCCTTAGCAATGTCTCCTACATGAGGCCACTAATAATACATGAAACATTTTTTAAAGAAGGTATGCGCTGTTCAATGTATATTGTGTCTAGATTTGTGCAAAGTTTCTCCCTCCTTTCTTTTTGACCATGAAGTCTAAACTATAATTTTCATTAGCTTAAGAAATCGTTTGCTCTGACTCACTCTTCCCTGATGGTAGAAAATGGCTTTCTTCTCTGTCCCATTGGTTCTACAATCATTCTTCCTCTCCATTTGCACTGTGCTTTATGTCTTCCTTTTTTCCACTACTGGTTTATGGTCCTTGAGATAGACAGATGGACAGAGAGAGACACATGAATACACACACACACAGATCTCACTCTCTGGAGTGTGATGCCGAATGCCACCAGCATACCTGTGTCCTGTTTTAAATGCCACTTAAGTGGAAAATTCAGGAAGTGGGGCAGTAAGGATGAAACAACGCGGTTAAAACAGCCACTGACCCCGGTCTCTCAAAACATGTATCTGCCCAAGGCAAATATCCTCATACTCAGCCATATTTTGATTTTAACAGCAGCCTTACCGCTGCCTTCTGGGGCCACCACTGGGGAGAAAGAGGCCTCACTATTTTCCCTGCCTCAGTGCTCAAACTCCACATAGGCTTGACTAGACTTTATTTTGGCTTCTGCAATGCTTTCAGGGCAGACTGACCTCTTTACCAGATGCTAGCCTTGAAGTATCTGAACATTTGGTATTACCAGCGAAAGGCAGTAGTTGAGATTTATTCTCCCGCCTTCCCAACCGTATCGGCTCCCCAGGCTGAGGGTCAGCCATCCTGGAGCATTGCCCCTCTGTTTGCTTCAGGTGCTGCTGCTTTGTAGGCCTCTGCAGCTCCTTTGCCACCTTCCCAGGAGCACAGAGCACCTACCACCTCCAGGGGCTCCTTAGGTTGCCAGCCCACCTTGTCCAGGCTCTGTTTCAGGCTGGACATTTTTGTTGTAGAGAGGTGTGCTGGGCAGGGATCACACCTGGGGGAGGGATACATCTTTTACACAGCTTGGGTGAGTGTGATCTGTACACCTGATGGACACGTACAAATCCTTGGACATCAGTCCTTTCCCTCCATAATCTCCACATATAAACTGTGTTTTATAGGCTTGTAACAAGCCCTTTAGGCAAAACGTGGGATGTCTGTTTTTACCACCTTTTCCACTTTTTGCTCTAGTGTGAATTGTATCATGTACCAATGTTCTTCACAAGCTCCCAACTGCAGGGACATGCTCAGTCTCCTCTCAGCAAGGGGACAGGAGCACAGCACACACTCAGATGGATGCCGGGTGCAGGTGTTGCCCTTTGCAGTTGTTGAGGTGTCTGTAGAGCCTCTCCATCCACTGACTGTCTTTTCTTTCCCAGATGTGCAGTGTTGGGCAGATTTGGGTAGAAGTAACCAAATGTGAGGGTAGTGAGGGAAGTTGTGGCTGGCCCATCCCTGGAAGTGTTGAAGGGCAGGTTGGATGGGGCTTGGAGCAACCTGGTCTAGTGGGAGATGTCCCTGCCAATGTAGAGGGATTGGAACTAGATGATCTTTAAGGTCCCTTCCAACCCAAACTATTCTATGTTTCTGTCTCACCGTAACAGTGAGAGGGCTGAGCAGAAATCCTGCAGGAGACCAACTTCTTAAAACAAATGGAGAGGGGGAAAAAAAAAGGACAGGACATTTGAATTGTGCAAGACATAAATACCAGAGTATTAATCAGATAGAGCCAAATGAAGTACACTTCCTTGGCTCTGAGTAATTTCTAGTTCTCCTGGCCCTGATACTACTGCTGCAAACAGTGGCTCAAAATTGATCCCTTCTGGAGCAAATAAAAAGCAGAAGGGAAGAAAGGGTATTGTTTATTACTTCTTTCCCACACACATCCCTCCTTCAAACAAAGTAGTAAGCAGTTACATGGGCAATTTAGGGCCAGCAGCTGAACAGGAATAACTATAAAATTCATGTTTTAATAACAACAACAATAATAAGCACACAACAGCATTTATAACCCTAGTTACAGGCCTACGATATCATATCCATAGCAACTGCAGCAAGTGGTGAATGCCATATATTTAGAGTTCCCATGCACCTGCCTAAAATAGCCACCGATAAATTATGCTGATATTTGTGCCGTTGTGGCAGCACTTTACAGGGCTGGCCATGCACTCTGCCATGACACTGAGCCTTCACGACAGCAATTCCACTTCCTACCAAACCTCCACCTTCTCAAGTTATCTCCCCTTTTTCCTTGTGTCTCAATGTTACAAATTAGTCAAAAAAAAAAAAAAAAAGAAGAAAGGCACCTGGAAGGTGAACATGGCAGCACAAGAAAATGGTGGATGCAGGGGAGCAGCTGCTCCTGCCTTCCAGTGCCTGTTGGCTTGCCTGCTCCAGCACTGCTGCTGTCAAAACGTGCCCACTGTTAATGCATTGAATTAACAAACTGTTGCAGGTAATTAGGGCTCCATCCCGCCCTGTTGCAGGCGGCAGCAACGTGATCACGCCGCGTTATTAATGGCGCGCGCGGCAATAGTTTACGAAGAGTTAATGAATGACTGCAAAGTGTTGGAGTACATGGGTAGTCAGTTGTGGAGATTGGTACAGAGTCCAACAGGTCAATCGCGTGCTTGTAACCGTGGCTTATAAGCATCTACCAGACCATCTGTTGATGTGCTTACTACATTTTATAACACGAACTCCTGATGTCTGCACCGTGCTTGTAACCGCTATTAATCTTGTATCAGTAACTCTTTTGAAGCAACACACATTTTAACTTCAATGTGTAATATTAACAGCAAGAATGCCATCAACCTAACTGGGAGAAGGATCAGACTTTTACCTCCTGTCCCTCCTATATTATATTATTCTTGCATAGAGCACTTTGGGTTTGCACCTCCTTAAACTTTGGATGTACATGAGTCCTATGGGACATAAAAACCAGGTGTCCTCTGGGGCAACGTGAGGCCGACCCATGGTGATGAGAGGAGCATCCTGTAATCCTGTCAATACCTGGAAGAAACTTGCTGCATTTTCCAGTTGAATAATAACATCCATCCCCAGATCTTAAAATGCACTTATAGGCAATTAAATGTCACAGTTCATTCATAAGGATAATTATTGCTACCAGGAAGAAACGCAGGTGCAGATTTGCTCTAGTGACTTTAAGCTCATCCCTTTTACCTGCAGAATTAAAAGGACCATCAGTATTTCTAGGGTTTATGGTATGGTGGGTGTTTTTTTTGTTAAACCTCAGGTATACAATCATTTATTTAAAATAAGTTTCAAAATAAACTGCTTGATTCTCTTTGTATTTGCAGATGACTCCAAGTGGACCCAGATATATGAAAATTAAAATTGTTTGTTCTAGTTCAGCAGAACATATAAATGGAACCCAAAATAAAGTCAACAGTGGGTCAAATTATGGACTGTAACTCTTTCTACCATATCTTTATTAGAGTTCTATAGAGAATAAAAAGACCTAAACCTTATGTATGCATGATACATTCAACAGTATATATTTTTAAGTTTTCATTTAGCCGGGTTTCCATCATTCCTATGACACACTAGCATCAAAACTCTTTCAAAACTAATGAAATCCAAATTATCTTTTATTTGCAAGAAAGAAAAACGTTTATTCCAAAAGATTATGGAAAGGACAGCCTTTAAACCAATAAATTGGATCTCCAGCATACAAAGCAAAAAAAAAAGTTTTTGAAAATGGTTGAAGGAAAAAAAAACCAAACTGACTTCTTGGCTGATTTTTGACTTCCTATAAGAGCCAAGATTGGGCCAAGTGGTTTTTCAAAGAGATGTTAGGGTAAATCAATGTACAACTGTGAATGGCTGCCTATACATTTAAATGATATTGAAAATGCTTCAAAGCAGTTGGAACATATTTCCAGGTGGTTTGGGAATGTGTAAATATTAGCACATTCTGACGGCTGGTTTTAAAAGGCCCTTCATAGTCGATAGGTCTTGACATCAATTTTCCCCTAATTTACTCGGGGGGTGAGTGTGTGGATGTGCACGTTAGTGCACTGTGTGACCACCACATATTTTAAAATGAATGACTCATGTAGGTTCAGTGGCAGCAGGAGGAGTATCAGGCTAGAGGTGGAGGACATGGAAAGAAGGTTGTTAATCATAAGCAGCTTGGAAAAGAAATTCTAAACAGTCTTTTCCAGGACATGCCAAATACAAGAAGTTACAATATTCCTTTGAAAGATGGCTTTCCATCAGCTCCTGGGTACTTGCTGCCTTGATTCCATACCTCTACTCTTCTTTTTAAACCACTTCTGAGTACTCAGAGTGGGTGCAGTGCTCATGCTAGGAAGGGAGTATGTCCTTCTCAATATGTTGTTTAGAAAACTACCTTGTTGAAACAAAGAAGTCAAAGGTTTAGGAGGCTCTTGTTTTGCCTGTTAATGAAACGGGCTTGAAACTGAAATGCCAGCTTCAGATAGCTTCAAACTTTCGGTCAAATCAGAATACAGGATATGGATTTACTGCTGGTTTTGTTTAGAATTTTCACAGAGTCATATAATCATTATTTGTTAAGAATTAACTTTTTTTTTTTTTTAATGTGGGGGCTCCAAGGTAATTTTTTTGTTGCCACTTTAGTTTTCTCTTTCTGTACTTCCACTACCTACAAACAACTTGCCAAGAATATGTGTGCTATGTGACCAGACTGGTTCCATAATAGAGAAATTACTCAAAAAATGGACTTTGATTCTCAGTTGTTTAAATCCCAGTTACCAGCCAATTATAACCCCAACGGAGACAAACTGTCTCCCCTGCATAAAGCTTTTGTTAACTGCCCTGTATTCAACGCCACGTGGATGCATTCAAGCTACTGCTTTTTTTCTGGATGGACTCCTCTAGCCCTGTCTGCACTTTTATTCTGCCCCTGGAGACAGTCACAGCTAAAATTCAGTCCAAATTGGGAAGATGTAGCTTAGCAGCTCTTGAAACCAGCCATGAAATACCTTACATGCATATAGTATCTTTTTCTTAGTGACTTTGGACCACTACTCAAGTAAATTAACAAATATCTGGGATTATTAAGATATTTATCCAAATATTTTGGGTAGACCTATCAAAGTATTTGCCCTAGTATCTGTCCTAGCCACACACTCCCCATTTTCTCTTCTCAGAGCATTTCTGAAACTGGTATTCATGCAAATGACCTGGGGGAACACTGGGAATTCATCCTTCAGCATCGTGTGAGCTTCTGGATTTGTTCTGTGCAAGAGAGTTGTCATTTGCCTGGAAGTTCCCATAGTGAATTTATTGGTCTTCTGACGTTCCTGGCGCCAGGTCTGCATTCCCATAAAACAAGCCAGAAGAAACTTTGGAAACAGAACCTTTATAGTATCCACATATTGGGCCATATTCAACTCCAAAGTCAGCAGGTGCAGCTCCCATTGATTTCAGTGGGAATTCTGTCTGCTTACGCGGGAGCTGAACTTGGTCCACAGTATCTGGGCACCTTTCCCAAAAACTCTCTTCACTGAATGCAGGGAATGAACCAAAGCTTAATACATTTCTCTGCTGTCCCTAGGAAGGGAATCAGTCTGTCTTTTCAAGAGACTGCAGGAAAAAAAAAAACACAACACACCAGTCTTGCAAAGCTGCTTTTGCTGTAGTACCCCAGTGTGAAGGTCCAAAATGTCCTCTTGAACTCACACTTACCCTTGTTTAAAGATTGTCTGTCCAAGGTTACTTTTTTTTTTTTTTTTGAGGCTTAAAAGGAAGAATTCTTTTAGCCTTTTTTTTTTTTTCCAGGACACAATATTTGTTATGCAACGATTTTTAAACATTACTGAAAAAAACTTCTCATGCAAATACTTTAAGAATATCTCCTAAAAAGGAACATGATTTTGTCTGAAGAAATGCTCTTTCTGCTAAGTCATCTTGCACAGAAAAAAACACCCAGTTGCATCAGATAGTATTTTACTTAGATGGGAAGGAAAACTCAAGTGCATTTTTAAGACCCTCACTCTTCAGGATGTGTCGTGGAAACTGAACATATGCTGAAGTGCATTCTTAAATAAGACACTTTTGAATAAGGCCTTACATAACTGTATCTTCATACCAGAGGATTTGCATTTTGTAGTATTTGCTGCAGCAAGCGTAGATAAATTAAAATAGTAGTATAATCTCCAGGCAAAATTATGTGTGGGTTAAGGCATGAGATTCCCATTCGTCAGAGAAATCTGGTGAGAGCAGATTTCCATCATCATAGGGGCAGGGTCTGATTAGAGAAGGTCATTTTCACAAGAGTTTGGCATAGATTTAGGTTCTTTTCTTCCTTTCTTTCAAGGTGGTGGCTTTTCCTTTTCTCTGCTCCAAATATTCATAGTAGCAATTACTCACATTATTCACAATTTGTAAATTTCTTATTTTTTAAAAAAGGCACCATAATTGTCAGATCTTTTAAATTGGTCTTAATCCAGATTATTGTCTTTCTGAGGTAGACTCCTCAGAGCTGATTTCTGGTGTAAGATATTAGCTTTTACAGTCTCAAGGACCAAGAACATGTGCATAGAAGATGCAACCCTGCCTGGTGTGTTGAAGGGAAACCATGGCAGGGGAGAGGGCTCCTACAAGGAGCCAGACAGCAGGACTGTCGTTCAGCAGAGCCACTCCGTGCACTGTGCACCTGAAAGACACCATTTAACTAATAAAATATATTAAAGAATTATAAACTTCTTAGGCAAAGCCAGAAGAAGCACAAACACAATGCCCAAGATAAGTTTTCTGAATCAAAAGATGGAGTAGGCAGTGCTAGAAGATACAGTCCATAAAGGAGCCTTTTTCTTTTCAGACTTTTTGTGCTGATGGTTCTGAACACCATTCTGCATCAGCTCAAGCCAAAGCTTTTCCTCACTAGAAATACTTGTGCAAAGCCTGGCCTGGGGAGAAAAGTATATTGTAACTCATCATCTGGTTTTACCAGGTCTGAAGTACCTCAAGAAGAGCCTTTGAAGAGTATCAGCTTTCTGGAGGGTGTCATTGCTCTTGAAGAAGCATTAATTTGTACAGTCACCTTTTTTTTTTCCTGGATCCCATGCATTAATCCTGGCATTTAACCACTGAAGCCTCCTGGCTCCCCTACCTGCCCATGTCCCTGTGGAGCACAGCACAAGCCACTCTGGCTGTGGTGATGACACAGTAGTTTTATCACGTGTACTGTAATATTTTCCCTTGTAAAGCATAACACTCTTGAATAGGCATAGTAAACTGAAGACAATAAAGATCTTAAAGGGTAATATGTTTTTATCTGTTTAGTAGCTTATGGTGCTATATAACTTCAGAGCCCAACTGCAGCAGTGGCCTCTCCAAATCACACTATTAATATTGTATAATGAGCAGTGCTGCTACTCCTGAGTTCTGACACACCAGAGGGTGATTTCCAGCACTTCTAGTCCCTAGTAAAAATGTTACCATCTCTGCTGTGTTTGTGCTTGGTTTACACTGGACAACACTGCTCAGGATTGCAGTCATGTCAGTGTAGCTGAAGGAGAATTTTTCACACTGACACTGCTGTAACCAAAGATGGGAGTTTGGCTTTTTGCCACCTAAAGATTACCTAAATTCATGGAATGGTTTGGGTTGGAAGGAGCATGGACGATCATCTAGTTCCAACCCCCCTGCCATGGGCAGGGACACCTCCCACCAGCCCAGGTTGCTCCAAGCCCCATCCAACCTGCCCTTCAACACTGCCAGGGATGGGGCAGCCACAGCTTCCCTGGGCAACCTGGGCCAGGGTCTCACCACCCTCACAGTGAAGAATTTCTTCCTAATGTCTAACTTAAATCTGTCCTTTTCCAGTTTAAAATAATTCCACCTCATCCTACCACTCCATACCCTTATAAAAAGCCTCTCCCAAACTTTTCTGTAGCCCCTTTAGGTACTGAAAGGTGCTCTAAGGTCTCCCCCAGGCCTTATTTTCTCCAGGCTGAACAAGACCAGCTCTCTCAGCCTGTCTTCATAAGAGGAGTGCTCTCCTTTCTTCCCCACTTGAACATCAAGTCAGGGCACAAAGCATCTGCACAGTGTGACAGGACACATCCCAAAGTGTGAGCAAGGCTTTAGGCATTGTACCCAACCCCATGGATAGAATCAACACTTCTGAGAACTTCTTTCCCCTCTGGTCCCATCACAGCACTGCTAGAATCCAGCATGTCCATGGTCACACACAGGACAATCAAGAAAATCTTGGAGCTGAACTGCAATGTAGCCAACAGCCTTTTCCCTACTGAATGTAGATGTGTATGATTCTCCTCTCAGCTCTGGCATTCAGCACTTCTGCAGCCTCTGGATTTTTATGACAGTCCAGAGAAGAGAACACCTCTCCATCTTCCCATCTGCTGCCTGAGAATAGCTGAAAATTAAGGTTAAAAACTCCCTTGCCCTTGGGCTTTACTTTCCTCTGCCTCTCTGTAGGAGTCACAGGAGCCTCATGCCTAGAGCAGCCTCCTGGCACTACACAAGCCTTCGCAGCTGATCATGAGCTTGTGTGCCCTGAAATCTTTCCTGAGATTCCACAGGAAGATGTCTGCAGAAGGAGTCAGAAAAAGACCTCACCAAAAACCCAAAACAGCACCACAAAACCCAAATAAAACAGACAAAACAACAAACAAACAAACAAAAACAAACAAAAACCACCGAAAACCAAACAACCCAAAAAAACTTGCTGGAGAAGGTTCCCAAGATGACTATTGGAAGGCAGGACCAAACTCAGCTTGAATTACTCATACCGTTTTATAGGGCACTGATGAAAAATGGGCTTGAAATGACTTTTTTGGAAGGATGGCTGAGCAGGAGGCAGCATTGTGACTGCAATGCGTCCCTGATTTGCCATCAGCAAGAGATATGTGAACAGCAGTGGAAACCAGCACTAGTAGAGTTTGCACAATGCATTGCCACTTCAGGAAATGTAATTTCTGGCAATAAAGTCACATATGAAAGGCTAACAAAAATTAAGTCTGTGACACAACAAATGCCATCACATTTTCAAATTGAGAGCATCTTGCTTAGATCATCCCTTTCATTTAGAATTGCCAATGCCTTGAGAAAACTCCCCAGCAGCAAACGTCCCAGCACCCGGGCTATGAACACAGGACAGAATGGAATAGTAAAGAACAGCTTTTTCCCCCTTTAGTGATATTCTGCTCCTTCCCACAGTAATTGGAATTCTGATAATGTTCGTGTTCCCATTCTTATGTTAAAATTAATAGTAGACTGCTAGTATTTCAGCTAGACATTAATTGTACAATATTCGTATGACAAATGCTATTAGTTTTAGAAATCTTCCAGATAAACTTCTATAAATTTGTCACCACAAACCCATGAAAAAAAAAACCTCAATGCATAATGATTAGGGCTTTTCTATAGTGAGACCAGATTCCTGAATAGTCCAATGGTAGCTGCCTGCTTCTAAATAAAGGACAATAGCCAGATGCATCACTCCATTATTTCAATATTTTTTTCCTTTTAAGTCTGTAATTTCACATTAGTGTGTAACACTGAAGAAATTACCTTCCTACCAGGACTTACTTCCGCAGAACATATTGTATAAGAGGTTAATATTTTACAGCTTTTATCTGAATATTATTTGAATTTGAGTGATTAGAAAAGGAAAATACTTACAGGTCTCCTGGGGAGATTTGGTGAGTTGCTGGCACATGCTTTCCAGAAGCAAGGACCTGTAACAAGAGCTTCCAAGGCCATTTCAGCCCCAGGTAACTCAATGAGCCCAGTTCAGCCCTGTTTAAGCCTTACTGGTAGCAGCATAACAGTTTTCCAGGGCAAGACCCTCAACTGATCAACGTAGCCTTCTGTAGGAAGGAAAACAAAATAATTGCAGACACACACTGGGGAAAAGGTGCAGCTTCCCCTTATGTACCAGCCTTGTCCCACCAGTCACATCCTAACCCATCCTTGTCAACCCACATCTCCTTCAGGCCCTCAGCCACCACTCACATTCACTATGAACCAAGAATTATCACCTTAGACATCCTCTGAATTGACTTTATCTTGATCCTATGGAAAAATACCACCTACTTTCTTTCTTTACTACTTGTCCACTCTTATTTCCTTCTGCTTGTCCCTCTAGCTAGTTTTTCTCCACATCAACCACACCTGCAGGTTATCTTCATAAACCCCACCCTGTGTTGCAAATAAGAGGAGATCCCCAGCTGGCATCAAGTACTAGAGAGCCACTGAAGTCATCTGTCTGATTATCTTCCTGGATGTTCTATTGTAAAAACTTAATAGCAAGTTTTATTGTTATGTTATTTGCATTAGAGTTACAAGCCAGATGTTAGGATCATTACCTGTTGTTTCTTGAAGATTTTACCAACTATTCTTTTCTTCCAGTCCTCTACTAACTCATCCATGACTTACCCAAACAAGTGTTTGAAGGGTCAACTTACTGCCAAGACAAGCATGCAGTTTTAATTCAATTCCCCTCTCCTGTAAAAGGATGCACCAGCCTGACTACAAAGTGCAAACTGGTCCAGCAGAAAACACACTTCATAAAGCTTTTTTTTTTAAAAAAAAAACAAAACAAACCAACAATAGAAAGCTGAAACATCTTAATAACTGGAGTGATGGGCATTAAGACAAAGAAGTACTAAGCAGTGTACAAAATCCCAGGAACTCATGGACCTCAACACTTCATTTATGACCATTAGAAAATGACTTTCACAAATGCTCTTGCAGTGCTTTGTGTAACCTGAGTTTCCCCAGTTCCCTTCACTGTATTCCTTTGTGCAATCCAGACCAGTAAATCATTCCAGGAAACTTTTTATTAACTCACAAGAGCCCTCTGAGAGAATATCCTGCAATTTCCACTGGTCTGAGTCAGACCGAGTCATATCAGCTGAGAAACATCCATGACCTTTTTTGCGTCATTTTTCTTCTGCTGATCTCAGAAAACCAAAGTAACTTCTGGATGAAGATCTGCGTCACGATTTTGAAGGGGAAAGTTTCGCCTGTTCTTACAGCCCAGCTGAATTCACACTGAATAATTTCATTGTGCCTCCATAAATTCCCCTTACAGCTTAAAAGGCAGCCAGTATTTTTCTGCCATTGATTACAGCTGAGTGGTCTGACGCAGCTGCATTTCAATGGGAGTGAAGTGATTCCTTTATATTGTAGCTACTTTGCCAAGAGCGTATGGCGTGAGGTGGATAAAAAAGGCAATATTTTGCAGACAGCCTCAGCAGAACCTCATCTATCAGACTCTGAACCTCCCATAGCAGTGTTTACTTCTCATTATTACCAGCTGACTCCTCCTCGCTGGGTTGTGCAGTGACAGGGGTGCTGGCACTGTCCCCCAAGCAACTCAGCCATCAAATCTTCTGCTTCCTATCAACCCCAGCTCAGCAGAACCCATTTCCTTTCCAAGAGGAGGAAATGCTGCTGTGTTATGGCTGTGGGACAAACGTTCATGGGACTGTGTTTTTCCCATGCTTTCTTATGCGATGTTGCAACTGGGCAGCCAAGGGACCCTCTGGGGGACCTGCGGATGATTTTGGAAGATACTGGTGGCACAGGGATGTGGGGACTTCGGTCCCAGCAGGGCCTATCAGATACATTTTGGCTGTGAATATGGCCAGGGCAGCCCTCCGCACAGTGGGCTCAGGTTTTATTTCTGGCAACCCCTACCGGAGAGCATTCACTAGTGCATCCGAAACCTTCTGAGAAAAACGCTGCTTCCCAAGACAGACAGAAATTCATCCTGGTTTGTTTTCATCCATTTTCACAGTGTACTTCTGTTGAGCTGATTGACATCTGAATAAGCCCCAGGAGAATTCTACCTAGGGCGCTTCTACTAAATATTGCTGTTGTAGTAGGAGGGTGCAAAGGCAAGGGAGGCATTTGGAAGAGATTTGTAAACAGTTGCCTCGGTACTACCTAATTAGAGTGTTACATTGTCTGGTGGATCCACTCCCAGGAATGTGCACAGCCTGGATTAATTTTTCCAGAGCCAAGGTGGTAGACTGCAAGCAGTCAGCATCAGGAAATCACTCGTGAAAGGACTTGGGTCACTTTTTAATCTCTTCTCCTGGGGGCTTTCCTACTGGTGAGCAAGAAAGAAGTTGTTTAGCCTCGGCAGTCTGGCAGCTGTGCCTGCATCATGGAGGGTCCGGGTTCTTTAATAAGAAAAACTGTCATTTATCCTCTATCTGTGGGGCCGCTTCTGTGGAAAGCAGCATAGAAGGAGCCATCCTCACAGGAGGATTTTAAAGTCCTGGGTTTTCCTTCTAAGGTTGTTTTTGACCTGTTTGGCAACCCTGGCTAAGACAATTCTGCCCTTGTTCATACTCTGTGTTTTATTTTCCTGGTCCTGGGGCTCCACAGGTGTACCTGTCTGTACAGGAGCCAAGGCATCTGAGGTAATACAAGCACATGATAACACATCTAAGGAGATTTCAGGATCATCTGGGCATAATTTAAAGCATCCTTCTCTCAACACTGCCATGAATTCTTCTACAGACCTTATCTGTGGTCAAAACAAGTTTATGCTTTTCAGCTCTTTTTTTAGTGTGCTTTTATTCACCTGATCTATCACACTTGCATCTGTTTTTTTCAGTCCAGATTTTACTCCAGTTTTTACTACAAATCTCCAGATTTTACTACAAATGGTGATGGAAAAGCCATCAGGTGAATATGATCTGAGCTGCATCCTTCTTCAGTGCTAGTCAATGCATTGGTACTTGAACACAGAAATCACATGCCCACCAGCTATGCTATCAGGGAATGGTTAGTGCTTCATCCCTCAATGCTCTAAGAGAAAAAGGATCCTGATTTTCTCCTCAATCAGAATTCCCAGGAAGTTTCTGGAAGTCTTTCCTAGGTGAAGGACTGCTGAGAACATAAATGCTGGTTCTTGAGGCTGGATAGAAGATGACATGCATGTAGGACATAGCCTAGAAAAGGGAAGGAATTGTTCTCATTCTTCAACAGAGAGTCAGCAACACTAAGTGATCTTTCCTGTGCAAAGGATCAGATGTGACTTTGGATATATGAGAGGTCTCATTAACACAGTCTAGCCAGTTATTGCACATACAAATTACTTAATGGTATTGCTGTTTATTTAATGGTTGTAGCATCCCTTTTGATCATTCTTCTGTACAATCTTAAGTGTAATGATTTCCATTTAATTTAAATGGCTTTGGATTTTATATAACTATTTTAAATAAAAAGGAGAGGTTAAAGATAGCTATTTGAATTCATTCTGGGATTCCTGAGATTTTTTTAAGTCTGTTTGCTCAGTTACAGAAGATAAGTATTTCCAGGTTCTGAACTCTAAATGTACAGAGGGAAAAGTGTTGGGAACCAGCTCACAGCCCACAAAACCAAGAACAATGTTTCTGTGGGACTTGTGATAAAATCCTTTGTGAAATATCCTAGATGATGTAATTTCAGCAACTTTCCCTGCCATGATTTTTTTCCCTCTATAAACTTAAAATTTCCTTTTATAATCTTATCCTGCCAGCTGAGTTGTTGCTCAATGTATTTGAAGTGAATCAGAAATTCTAAAACTACCCAAAAAAATAAATAAAAATGCAAACTAAATGTCATGCCAACTTGACACCACAGACCTGTGAGCTCATCGAGCATAATGGCCATTGGCAATCTAATCAATTCCACAATCAATTATTCTTTTATTGATGAATAGCTGATTGGATTTGATTCCTGTGAGTTGACATGCATGAGGCCACCTGCCAGTTTTTGTGGCTTTAACCATCTCCTGTTGTGAAAGGTTTTTCCTCTCCTTCTCTTTACATCATGATGAAAAAAAAACCCAAAAACTAAAAAAAAAGCTCCCACATGAAGAACAAAAGGAAACGACCGAAGTGACCGCACAGTGGAAACACTGAAACCAAATACCCCATCCGCCAAGTGATATCGGATGAACTAAGTAAACAACCTGGAAACAACGAGATCAACCCATCTCTTTCAGTCTTAGTAGTCTTAGGCGTTATTTTCAACCACAGCAAAAATCAGACAGAAAGGTCTTAGGAAGCTTTTAGAAAACGTGACAGGACTCTGGTGAAGTTGCTCCTGGTTCATCCCGGCAGGAGCTGAGTCGGGCTCGGGCAGGTCAGGCTGCATCATCCCTCCTCCTTTGGAGCCGGAGATGGCAAAATTCGGGCTGTTCGCTCGCTCAGTCTGAAACGATTTCTTTATATTGGTGTTGAGTCACTAGCCGGGAACTGCATATCATGCGGACCATATGCAGGGAGCTGCAAAGATCTGACTCAGAGCTGTAAATCTGTGTCGTGGGGAGGCACCCAGGGGTTTAGCGACACTTTATTCTTTCCGCCTTCTTCGCTGTTGTGGGGGTGGCAAAAAAAAAACAAAAAAACACAACAACAACACCCGTTTGTCACGTTAGGGACGTTCACATCGAGATAAATCAATCCCTTCTTTGTGGCTGTGATCGGAGGTGCGTGCAAAACGCCCCGGAGCTCAGATGCTCCCCGGGTCAATCGCCTACAGAAAAATCCCCGGAGGATGATGATGATACGTGAACCCGATCCCTCGCATTCCTCTCGCCGGGACCACCCACATCCGATGGGAGCCGTGGAGGCATGGAAATCATTTTGCTTGCGTGTGTGTGTGTGTGTCCGAGCGTGTAAGCTCAGAGCTACGGGAGCCAGGCTCAGTTTTGGGGCACTAAATGCGACGGCAAAGCCCCTGACCCGTGGCTGGTCCTCAGCTGGTCGGGGATGGCTTGGAGGGGGCTGAGAGGTGCCGTGGGGTGCCGAGGGGTTGGTGGTGGGATCCACCTGGGTGGCTTTCCCCAGCTCCTTGCCCTAGGGCTGCCTTCTGTGCCCATCACCCCTGGGTCTGCCGGCGGGGGCCGATCCCACCCGCTCCGGGCTCCGCTGCCGTTTTTAGGGCGCCGCATATTTTGCTCATGACATATGGAGCGTCTGGGGGTTCACGCCAAGAGGTGGGGTGGACTTTGCTTCTGGAAACCTGGATCCTCCCAGAGAAAGAAAATAAAAACACAACAAAAACGAACCAAAACAGAAAAATCCACCTCGTTCATCCAGAGCAAAGAGAGGGAAAAAAAAAAAAAAGAAAAACAAAACACCAAAAAAAGCCTCACACCAAACCAGCCCAGCTGCGATGCCTTCAGGCAGGCTCTGCTCTGCTATAAATAGAGGCTGTTTATTTTACACCAGTTTACTGCACCGTAGCACCAAATCGTGAAGCAGATTTCCCCATGTGAGGGCTACCTCTGCCTTGGCTACCTGTGGTGAGGCCAGCAGGCTTTGCCTTGGTTCCTTTGTTTTGCTTTGATAGCTTCCAAGCTGGGATGCTGAGGGAGGAGGAAGTGAAAGGTGTAAGATGGTAACATGTTGATGGGGATCACTCAGAAAGAGTGGCTTCTTATCGTTGTTTAGAGTTGTAAAGGACTGAAAAAATACCGCAGGTGGGCATCCTGTTGGCAAAGTTTTCCTTAGCGAAAGAAAAATTTAGTTCAGTGCCTTTCCTGTACAAAATTGCCCTTGAAATCAGCTGGAGAAGCTGCCACTTCAGCTGGACACCAAGGAATTGAGTTGGCCTTTTAAATTTGAACATTAAAATTGGATCCAGGGAGCGAAGAAATTCTAAAGGAAAACAGTATTTCTAATCCCTTTTGTCCATTTCTGAGGGCTGACAGGGCTGATTGAGGCCCCCTTGCACTGCTTCAAGTTGGGTCCTTGCTATTGCAACTGCTACAAAAACCTGTGCAAGAGCTGCTGGAGGCTGGACCATTGCATCAGGCCCCTAACCTGCAGATGGGTTTTGCATAACTCTCCAGGTTTAATTCTGTTGTTATGGCATGCTCTGGGTGTCTGCAATGGCTCCTCCAAGGAGTGCATGTTCAGAAGCTTTCCAGAGGCTGGAGCAGACAGAAGATCTTAATCTCAGCAGTGCTGTTCCTGCTGGAACAAAAGGGATTGTGCTCTGGGGCTGTGCAGAAACTCGCTCAGGGCCTACTGTAAGCCTAGAGAATTTCAGGACTGTCCTAATTGTTTTTCTGCTTTTCCCTAACCCTCAGAAGCTGAGCAGACCCTAAAAGTGAGTGTAGGCTACACATCTGTCTTCTCTGCCAAGGAAGCCCATTAGTGGGGAATACACACGAGTGGTCAAATCTTTCCAGAAATCATGGCAAGGAGATGTTAGTGCAAGGCTGAAGATCAGCAGGTGGCTGCTGTGTCCAGAGGGATGCACAAGAGTGGGTAAAGCAGCCACAGCATGAGGAAGGAAGGACAGAAGGAAGGATGGCAGGACGGACAGCAGGACAGAAGGACGGCAGGCAGGCAGGCAGAAAGAAAGAGAGAGAGAGAGAGAGAAGAGAAGGATGAGGGGAAGAGCAGGAGCTACAGGTCTGGGCACAGTCATGCCTTCGGTAGGAATTTTGCAAGTCCCTGTCTGCACAGTGTTGTTGTTGATTTTGCCATCTTTGATCAAGGTAAAGAGGACTTGTGGGCACAATGAAAACAAACAAGCCAGGCTGGAAAATATAATGAGTCAAGAAGGCTCTTCGGTACCTCCACCTTTCTTAACCCTGAGTCAGCATATGCTGAAGTGCTTGGCAAATCAAGGGAAGAGCCCAGGACTCAGAGCCTGGGGCAGCCCAGCCTCCACTCTGGGCTCCAGCCACCTTCTCCTGGTTAATTAAAAGACTATCAATGAAAAGTTTAAATACTGGGCAATCAGCATTGTGTTATGAATAATTGTCCTGACACTACTGAAAAGCAGGTTCCCTCTGCCTCTGAGCCTCACAGTGGCTGAGAAGGATCCTCCCAACTTAAATTTGTGGATCAGCAATACTCTTCTTCACTTGCTGCAGAGCAACAACTCACTCCCTGCACTCCTCGCCTCTTCCATATAGATACCATCAGCCAGAGCTTACATGTTGTTACAGTGTAGATATTTTCTTTCATCTGGAGCCATTTTTTGGGGGATGATGTGAAGTTTGGTTGTTTCCTAAAGTTTTCTGCATTAGGCTGATTTAAAAACAAAACAAAACCCAACACAATCTGAAACATCCTCTCATTTCGTATTTTACTTTGGCTGGATCACTTCCTAGAGCCTGGGAAGTGCAGCACAAGTTAAAAGCTGCTCTGGCTGCCTTCTAGTGTGCAGGGGTGGGTGTCACCTCGACACGCTGCTCCCCTCCCCATGACACCCCACAGGCACTTAAATTGCACTGGCATCTAAGTGGCTTAATGGCAAATCTTTTTTATTATGTGCAAGTAATAATGAGTATTGGGTAGCTGGGAACCTACAAAGAGAACTCAGCCCCTGCACATATTTTAAATTATATGCTTTGTTAAATAAATGAACACAAGGCATGGGATGATTTCTCATTTCTGAGTAGTTTTGAGTAGGCAATTAAAAACCCCAAGATATTAGATAGCATTTTATTGCAGAATATAAATTAATCTCTGTTTAGATAAGCAGGGAATATACCACTCAAAAATTAAATGCTGCTCCTAAAAAACAATACAATTATTAAATAACACAACTAATAAAAAGGATGTCCCACAGAATTATCTCTGGTTTCATCATATGTAGCTCTTAGATACACTTTTGATTAATCATCTATTTTATTTTCTTGTCTGAAAAAAACAACAACCCAAGAAAACAGCAGAATTTTATGTAGCTATTTCCATATTAAAAAACCTTGGCCACAAATAAAATTACATTTTTTTATTCCATTCCTGAAATTAAATAACAATATCTCTGTCCCAAAGGTTTCACATGTAAGAATGTGAGAACTCTAATGGATGGAGAACAGTGGAATTGGCCTTTTAGCTGTAATATTTGGTTTATTCTTTTGAACAGTTTTGCCATTTTCAATAGAAATATTTCTGTCCATTTCATGAAGAGCCATTAATTGTAACTCGTTCCTCAGCAACTATTTTAATATTTTCTTTTTAAGGTTAGAAGTGCAAAACCAATGGGTTGTAATTTTATATTTTTTTTTCCCATGTAAGTTAGTAACTTTTCAATCTGATATGCATTTTCCCCACTGTCTCCTGACTGCAGCCATGACCAGGGTCAGAAACAATAAAATCCAATGAGAAAGGACAATTCCCAGAGCTTTCTCAGCCAGTATTATCTGCCTCAGAGGTTGGAATCATTTGAATAAAGATCAGCATGATATCAGAACTTTCAGCTCTTTATCCAGACAGATGAGTCTTTTCCAGCTGGCCCATCACAGCTCAATAATCATACAGAGTTATATCAGTGATGCTCATTCATATTTCACAGGCTATAATAAACACAGCAAAAATTAGATGAGGTTCCATTTGAGGTTAAATGTTTCCAAGAGATAATATTTTCTGTTTACAAGGAGGGAAAAAAAAAAAAAAAAAAAAAGAAAAGAAAGAAGACCACTGTTCTATTTTTAAAACCTAGTTTAGACCCAGTGTCCAAAACACCAGTTCACAACAGACCATGAATGAGACAGGGTTACGAACTCTCCTTCATAGTTTTAAATGTTTAAATGAGGGCGTTGGGAGCCCTGTTGTGCCGAGGCTGAGTGAGAGGAGCCACAAGCCTTTTGTCTTGCCCATATTGCTGGTGGTTTTCATCCTGTCATCCCCTGCAGTTCTCATGATAACAGGTTTTC
Source organism: Chaetura pelagica (assembly GCF_000747805.2). Lineage (NCBI taxonomy): Eukaryota > Metazoa > Chordata > Aves > Apodiformes > Apodidae > Chaetura > Chaetura pelagica. The sequence goes on along the minus strand of NW_009952879.1, from coordinate 2,578,905 downwards.
CTGCCCTGTCCAGGGCAGAGCCTTCACATCCTTGTGCCACATTCTGGTTTATCCGTAAAACTCGAGATGGTTCCAAGGAAAAAGCACCTCATCCCTTTTTGCCCCCTTGCAGCTGCTCAGGGGTGTTGTGGCCCAGCCCTGGGAGGGTGGGACATCACCATTTGGGACACTGCAGTTTGGGACATTGCTGTATGGGACATTGCCATTTGGGATGTCACCGTTTGGGACGTCACCATCACACATGAGCACAGAAAGAAAACCAGGGGGAAGCAATAACACAAACTGGTTGCAGGGAGGGATGCAGGGAGGTCACCCAGGTCTGTGGGCACACAGGAATGGGCAACATCTGCCTTGGAGTGAAGGCTCAAATCCCCAGGACTATCTTGTGCAACAGTAAATTTTGTTATTTGCCAGTGGGAACCTTCAAACGAACACTTAGAAACATCCCTGTGCCTGCCTGCCCTTGTCTGCACCCAAATGGGTGGCTACTTGTAGCTGTAGGTAAGCAGGACCCAACTAGGGAGAGCAATGCTGCTGTCTAGCTAGAGGAAAGCAGGACCCCAGAATTACCATTAGTTGCACCTCACAACTGCTTTCAAGGCTCAGCTGAAGCCTGAGCTGTGACGTGCTGGGTGCTGAGCAAGTGCACCAGCCAAACACCATGCCTTGCTGCAAAGAGCTTCCCAGTCAGATCAGAAGGTGAGAGGTAAATGCATTAGTCTTCTTTCACAGTTTGGAAACATCATCAGCAGAACATTTGCAGGTGATTTTCCCTGAGGTCCTACTGAAAGTCCAAGGTAAAGGTTGAACAGACCTCTGAGGCTGTGCTCAGCACCGTGATGACCCAGCTCTTCTCCCCACGTGTGAAGCTTGTGGCTGCATTTCCTGCCCTCTCCTTGACTTCAATAGACTTTTAGGGCATGCGAAGAGTAAAACTTCCATAATTACAGACATTAATGTGTTAAAGAGCACTCCCAAGGCTTTTCTCTGGTTTCGCGCTAGAGCAAGAAGGCAAAGCTTTTTCTTCCCAAAATCACGCGGTTATCTGGAGTTCAGGTATTCCTGCCCATGGAGTTGTACATTCTGGTTTTGTGCCATGTGGTTGGTGAGCCATAGGCTGTGGTCTCTTTTCAATGAGAAAACAATGAAACAATTTGTTTTTGTTTCTTTTCAGACACAGAACATTTTACTAGCTAAAAAGTGCTTTTTAGAAACACAGCTTTGCTTGTGGAAGAAGGTGCTCAACATGTTACATGGTCCTCCAGCAACTATCATTCATTGTGCCATTAAGATGGTGTCACAAGCTGATAGCCAAGCAAATAGGTACAGGAAAATGTTTGGTAAATTATTTTGCAACTTGAGTTTATTAAAACTGTGTCCTTTTGCCTGTCTGCCTTAGAAAATTCAGGCAAGGCAGCAGGGGACATCCTGATTTCCTTGCCGTTGGACAGAAAGATGTCCTGGGAAGCCCAGTAGGTCCTACCATGAGGAAGGAGATCTGCTGCTGCCAACCCACTCGTGGAGTGGAGCCCCAGCCATGGCACTGGTCCCTCACTGCTCTGCAGGCAGCTCAGGCAGGAGGTTTTAATCCATGATCTATGGCAAAAACCTCCATCAGTGCAGGTGGAAACTACCTTTCCATTGTGAGAGTGAAAAAATCTCAGTTAACTCCAGCAACCTAATCCAGCAAAAAACTCCAGCAAAGGGTCCTGGAGGGGCAGGTGGGGAGGAGGCAGCATCCCTTGAGCTGTCGCTCCCAGGCACGGGTGGTTTTGCCAGTTGCTTTTCAGAAAACCACAGAGCTGGTTATTGAGTGTTCACATGAAAATCTCCAATTCTGGATGTTTTGTTGTCGTAGAGCCAGATAAACTCAGAAAGGTGAAGCTGAGGTTTCAGATTCAGACAGGCAGTGAGTGCTTTTTGAGAGGCTGCAATCTGGAAGCCCTGTCTCTGGAGAAAAATGACAAAGCTCCTTTCCACTGAGAAGCATCAGGAGCAATGGACTTGTGCTTGGCTAAGGGGTAACTCCGGGTTTTTCAGCCTGTAGGTAGCACTACCAAGAAAATTAATAACATGAATATCCTCTGCGGCGTGTTTGCATTCCTCCTTCCAGTGAGACGTGGCTAAAAGGGAGCACCTTGTGTCAAAATCTGAAAAAAGTCAGGAATTACAAGAGTTAAGGCTTTCTTCCCAAATAATAAAGCCGGTTTGGCTTAGAGGGGGTTTCCAGGCAGGATGTAGCTGCCCTTTCAAACAGGGCTGAAGAGGCAAGGCAGGATTTTGGCCATCTAAGCAGAGTTTAATTCTCATTAGATGTGGCTTTGTTCTGAAGCAGACAGGCAACTGGGAAAGTGACACACAGCCTAGTTTGGGACTGGAGATACCCCTTATGTTTTGCACAGTACCCTCATGCTAACGTGCTCACTGGGGCCAGCTCAGACCCCCAAAAGCCCTCCCAAAACACCCCCAGACATGAGCCCTTTCCCTCAGATCCTGGGCTCCAGGGTGGGTTTCCACCAGCCATGGCAGGATGGAAATCTCCTATGGGAAGATTTTATACTTCCAGGTGAAAAGACTTGACAAAGTGGGCAGAAAAATCCTCAGCAGTTTCCTCAGTGTAACGACTTTTTAATTGGGTGGCATTGATTATTTTAGTGATGAAGTGCATTTGGAATAGAGAGACAACACAAAAGCATGAATGAAGATTAACTCTTTTTCCAGCCCTAGAAAATGTTAAAAAGAGTTACCAGAGTATTTGGAAATATTTTTAATAGTTTGGAACAACTAAATTTAGCTAAGCTGCAGATAGGCCTCTCTTTATTACAGCTAGAGTTGCTATGGCAACATGCTACAATTATTTATTGCCATGACGATCCACTGTAGATTTTTTAAATGCATTATCTATTTTTGTTTGCATTGTCATTCCTGCCAGGGGAGGGAAGCCACCAATTTGGTGCACTGTGAAATGGTCAACATTTCATCCAGGCAATTGCAGGGTGGAGGCTGGGGGAGATTTTAAAATGAAGAGCAGTAAAAAACAAGGAACAGCCACTCTCAGCATTAAGGTGTTGGTGGTTTTTTTCCTCCTTTTTAAATGTAAAATATTAAAAAATTGTCACTGAGAAGTAAATAGAAATTTGTTCTTTGCCAGTCTTCCTCCTGATTGTTCTTGGATAATCTGAGATACCAGAAACAAATGTGAATGAATGAAGTTCTGCAACACCCATGAACTGTTATTATCTCTGCCATGGAGAAAGGGAAAGGTGAAGGAGCTGTGTGAGGCAACTTCTCTAAGGTCACATCACCAGGCAGTGATAAGGACGTGATTAGGACCTGCTTCCTTGGCTACATTCTCTGGTGTGGTGGCAACACCGTGATTACAGTGATACGGTCACAAGTGCTCTGCATCTTTACGGTGTGTACCAGGTCAGGGGAAACTGGAAAACCCCATCCATTCCTACTTTGCAGGAGGAAGAGAAGGGTATCTGCTATGGTCTGCTGCTTCTGCTGCTTAGATGTGACAGTGCAGGTGCTCCACCAGCTCACTAATGCCTGTGGGACTGTTCTTGAGTGCAGAGCAAGCTTCCACTGAGCTCGCTCAGCCCACATCAGCATTTCAGGGAGGTTGTAGCCTGGTGCTCCAAGCCTGGGATGTCTTGCCCTGGCTGAGGCACAGCAAAGCTCCCTCCAGCCCAGGACAAGGTGTGTGGGCAGCCTTGTCTCAGGCAGGGAACACAAAACCCAGCTCCTTGTACCCCTCTGTGGGAGGATGCTTGAGAGGAGTGGCCATACTTGAGGAAAGGATGGTGGATATTGTTCTAACACATCCAAATAATGCTCTGATGATCTTGTCCAGAGTGATGGTTAAGTAATCCTAAGGAGGACTTGGAAAGAACTCCCTTTGTGGCTCTTGGACTAATGAAAAGCCCTTTATATAATCCTGCAATCAGCTGCACGGGGCTGCTGGGAAGGGTAATTGGGCTACAAATGGGCTTCGTTTATGGGAAATTATGTAATTTATGGTTCTGTCATCGTCTGCTCCCCAAACTGACTCTTCCTCCAAGGCTGACATTCCCAGAGATACAGGTAATGATCAGCACTCAGCTCTTCACATCATGAACAGGGCCTTTACAGATGCAGCTAGTTGGGGTTAAACCTGACTCCCCAGAGGCACCTTCTGGTGGGAGATGCCTGATTTTTGCTCTGGGGCAGCACATGTAGATGTGATTTAATGCTTTTTCTGCACAAGGTTGAGCCATTGCTGAGTAGATTCACCCTTCTGCTTTTCTCCCTGACTACATGAACCACAAGTCTGAGTATAAAATCCACTGGTGACGGCTGGCAAGAGCCCAAGAAGCATTTGCACAGCCAGGCTCTGTGGCCTGCACAGGGGAACATGAGGCCACCATGAGGTGACAGCTGCAGCACGAGCCCCTGCAAATGGGGACCCTGCAAGTCACTTTGTCCCCCAAGTTACTCTGCTCGTCTACGGGAAGCTGTGGCTGTGGGTGGATTCTGTTTCATGAGTTTTGCAGGACAAGAGAAAATCTATGAGGAATTGGACCTTCGTACTAAGCACTGCAAATATGCAAAGTAAAGGACAATCTCTCTCTCCAGCTACTTATGATCTGTGAAGAAAAAAAAAAAAAAAAAAAAAAAAAAGGTGGAATTTCAACAGGAAACTGGCAACACGGGTATATTCAGTGATTTGTCATGTGACACACACAACAGAGTATTTTCTTTGCCCGGACTATTTACTGATGTGAAAACAAAATCCTGCTTGTAAAATCAGACACACACTGGAAAGGTGTTTTCTAAGAAGTAAATCTTGTTAAAGTCCTAAGCCAGTCTTTGCAGAGACTATTGCATGGGATGCAGGAGGACAGATTTAATTTTAGGAAGGGTCTGTGGGATGACAATGAGTCCTCTGATGTTTCTCAAGTGATGAATTATTCCAAGAAACAACTTGGGCGATAGTAGCCCCTGTGTCATGGTGGCAGGATGGGAGAAGAACACTTTTAAATGTTAATTAGCAGAGAAGAGCTGTCTTGCACACTAACCACAAAGATCAGGAGGAAAAGGAGAGCAACAGAGCATTTCATTTGTAATGCATGTTTTTATTTCACCTTGGAGATCTGCTCATTGATGGATTTGGCATGCAGATAATGAAACTGCATTGCTGTAGGGTTCCTGACTGCAAGGTGCTTAAAGAAAAAAGGAAGCCCCTAGGAAACCTCCTGGCAGGGGGCAGGAAGCCTGGCATTTGGCAGGGATTATGACAAGAGCTAGCAGGAAAGAGTTACCTGCAAGCAAGGCAGAGGGTGATGATGTGCAGTCCAGGAAGAATGAGACAACCCTACACAAGATCTTAAAGATGTTTTCCAACCTAAATGATTCTACAATTCTAAATTAGACAAAGAGGATGAACTGGGTAATGAGGCCAGTTCGAGCTCACAGGCTTTCATATTTTTTTCATGTTGAGGTCCCCTAAGCAAATGCCACTCAGGCACCATTGCCATCATGCTGGGAGCAGTTCCCAGTCCTCCAGCTTGGTTTCCCATCCCACACATCGTTTTCATTGAGTGGACAGGAGAGCCATGGCTCTACCATGTGCAGTTCTTGAAACGTGGCCAAACTGGGGGCATCGTTCTCCTCTGCCCTGCCCTGGTCTTGTACTTTGCACCAGGCAGAAGTGGGTGGGGAGTGCTGCTGCTTCGGAGCAGTTCTGGATCTTGAGCTACATGTGGTCCTGCTGGAGTGATTATGTGCCAAATGCCACACCAACGGCCATCTGCTCAGAGCAGGCTTCCATCCTACTGCTCTGCTTTGGTTTCCTCCCCTGAGGTCTAACTGCTGCTGCTACCAGGGTCACTTCTGTCCCAGCCTGCCCCCACTGTCGGGTGAAGAACAGAGGTGGGGTGATGCCACCCTCCACCCTGCGCCAGAGGACACAGCTCAGACATTTCTTGGGTTGCAATAAACCCAGACAGGCTCTCCTAAACTGGTGTACATCAGGAATGACTTCACTGACATTAGAAGGGCCAAATACCATGTCAGACAAGAATGAAGCCAAATGTTCTTTCCTCTAATTACACTTAAATTTAAAAAATAAAATGAAACATGAGCAGAGGAACCTGCTGATAACGTGTGCGGGGCTGGTGCAGCCGGGGCTGCATCTCGCCTCGGGGGCAGTTGGCCTCAATGCCTGCATTTTGCTCAGTTGCACAGCGTTTTTAAAGTGCTTTTTGATCCCAGGATGAAAACTGCCATGTATATGTAACATCCCCTCGTTCAGCTGCCTGTCTGTTGAGCCCCAGAGCACGGCCTGCATCTTGCTTTTGTTCTGCTGCTAAGGGGAACAGCAGCTGCAGCACTCCTGCATGTTTAACACCATTTCAAAGTCCCTTGGCTTCCCTTTTTCATCCTTCTTCAGGGCTATGTTTGAACTCCAACTTCCAATCTCCTTGACTGAGATTGTTATTAAAATGCAGCACTGGTAATGCTCCATGCATCCCAGCCACAACAAACCACTGCAGGCAAGCACAGCACTGGGGATGGGGGCGGGCCCTCTGAGTAACCACATAGTGTTTAGCCTTTAAAACCAGCCAGGTTTGCTTTGTTCATATAGCTCTAGAGACTATTCCCATCTACTAAATACAAATATGGCAACAGGAAAAGGGGGATAAAGGAGGGACAAGAGTGTAATCTGCAGAACCAAATGAAAGGGCTGTAATTAATCAGGTAATTGCAGTATTTGCATGGAGTGTCTGTAAATACTACCTCTATTTCTAAGTATAGTACTTTGGACCACGTATCTTATCATGAAACAAACCGTCAAATAGAAAACACAACCACTTGACTGGAATATAATGAATATTAGGTCAGCCAAAATGCAAACTGACTAAATTAATTTGTAATTGTGTACCGACTGATGTTGGTGTGATAATGTAATGAAACCCTTCAAATAAATATCCACTGGGGGAACATCACAGCACTGAAGATTTTGTGTGATTGCAGAAGAAGGTCCTGGAGAGCAAACAGAAACAAGGGGTGATCTGGCAGATGCCAGGGCTGAGCAGGGTGGTGCTTTGCAGAGAGCCTTGAGCCTCAGAGCTGCCCCTGCAGGACCTCAGCCGGGACACCCAGGGCTGGGCTCAGCCCAGCGTGACGCAGGCAGCAGCTCGGTGGGTGGCCTGGGGCTGGGGGGTCCTGCTGCCCCCGCCTGCGTCCTGCAGCTCCCCGGGGAGCCGTGGGGTGACGTGGTGGCAATCTGGAGCAGTTTGAGAAATGCTGTCTGAGTCCTGTCAGGAGAAATGCAGAGCAAAACGAACGGGTTTGAATCCTGGCTTGGGTGGTTTGGTTCCTCAGTCAGATGGTTTGGGGTTTCTGGAAACCAAAACTCTGTTTCTGCCTTTTTCAGATCTCTTTGTTTCCTTTTTTGTTTGGCCAAGGTCAAAATAATCATTGAAATAGTTCATTTGAGGATCCACAGTATGTTAATCCCAATGGGAATCTGGGGGAATGAGCGGAAGGGGGAGCATGTCTGACCTCTGGCATAGGAGGGATGCTGCCCATCACTGCAGCGTGCACTGGAGCCGATGCTATTTCCACAGAAAAAACTTACACCCACTAACTGATCCATGTTGCCCAGGGAAGCTGTGGCTGCCCCACCCCTGGAAGTGTTCAAGGCCAGTTTGCATGGATCTTTGAGAAACATGCTCTAATGAGAGGTGTCCCTGCCCATGGCAGGGGAGTTGGAGCCAGATGATCTTTAAGGTCCTTTCCAAACCCAACCAGTCTATGATTCCATGGAGAAGACTCCTGCAATGCCGTGGACAGTCCAAGAGCAGGTACTAGGCACACACCTCCTCTCAGGGCAGTCTGTTTTCTGGGCTCCCCTCAGGGGATGCATTTTGCTCCAAGTCCCAAAACTCGGTTTTGATTCGGGTGGCACAAAGGAAGAAATGGGTGAGTTGAAGCACCAGAACAAATACCATGTCAGACAAGAATGAAGCCAAATGTTCTTTCCTCTAATTACACTTAAATTTTAAAAATAAAATGAAACATGAGCAGAGGAACCAGCTGATAACGTGTGCGGGGCTGGTGCAGCCAGGGCTGCATCTCGCCTCGGGGGCAGTTGGCCTCAATGCCTGCATTTTGCTCAGTTGCACAGCGTTTTTAAAGTGCTTTTTGATCCCAGGATGAAAACTGCCATGTATATGTAACATCCCCTCGTTCAGCTGCCTGTCTGTTGAGCCCCAGAGCACGGCCTGCATCTTGCTTTTGTTCTGCTGCTAAGGGGAACAGCAGCTGCAGCACTCCTGCATGTTTAACACCATTTCAAAGTCCCTTGGCTTCCCTTTTTCATCCTTCTTCAGGGCTATGTTTGAACTCCAACTTCCAATCTCCTTGACTGAGATTGTTATTAAAATGCAGCACTGGTAATGCTCCATGCATCCCAGCCACAACAAACCACTGCAGGCAAGCACAGCACTGGGGATGGGGGCGGGCCCTCTGAGTAACCACATAGTGTTTAGCCTTTAAAACCAGCCAGGTTTGCTTTGTTCATATAGCTCTAGAGACTATTCCCATCTACTAAATACAAATATGGCAACAGGAAAAGGGGGATAAAGGAGGGACAAGAGTGTAATCTGCAGAACCAAATGAAAGGGCTGTAATTAATCAGGTAATTGCAGTATTTGCATGGAGTGTCTGTAAATACTACCTCTATTTCTAAGTATAGTACTTTGGACCACGTATCTTATCATGAAACAAACCGTCAAATAGAAAACACAACCACTTGACTGGAATATAATGAATATTAGGTCAGCCAAAATGCAAACTGACTAAATTAATTTGTAATTGTGTACCGACTGATGTTGGTGTGATAATGTAATGAAACCCTTCAAATAAATATCCACTGGGGGAACATCACAGCACTGAAGATTTTGTGTGATTGCAGAAGAAGGTCCTGGAGAGCAAACAGAAACAAGGGGTGATCTGGCAGATGCCAGGGCTGAGCAGGGTGGTGCTTTGCAGAGAGCCTTGAGCCTCAGAGCTGCCCCTGCAGGACCTCAGCCGGGACACCCAGGGCTGGGCTCAGCCCAGCGTGACGCAGGCAGCAGCTCGGTGGGTGGCCTGGGGCTGGGGGGTCCTGCTGCCCCCGCCTGCGTCCTGCAGCTCCCCGGGGAGCCGTGGGGTGACGTGGTGGCAATCTGGAGCAGTTTGAGAAATGCTGTCTGAGTCCTGTCAGGAGAAATGCAGAGCAAAACGAACGGGTTTGAATCCTGGCTTGGGTGGTTTGGTTCCTCAGTCAGATGGTTTGGGGTTTCTGGAAACCAAAACTCTGTTTCTGCCTTTTTCAGATCTCTTTGTTTCCTTTTTTGTTTGGCCAAGGTCAAAATAATCATTGAAATAGTTCATTTGAGGATCCACAGTATGTTAATCCCAATGGGAATCTGGGGGAATGAGCGGAAGGGGGAGCATGTCTGACCTCTGGCATAGGAGGGATGCTGCCCATCACTGCAGCGTGCACTGGAGCCGATGCTATTTCCACAGAAAAAACTTACACCCACTAACTGATCCATGTTGCCCAGGGAAGCTGTGGCTGCCCCACCCCTGGAAGTGTTCAAGGCCAGTTTGCATGGATCTTTGAGAAACATGCTCTAATGAGAGGTGTCCCTGCCCATGGCAGGGGAGTTGGAGCCAGATGATCTTTAAGGTCCTTTCCAAACCCAACCAGTCTATGATTCCATGGAGAAGACTCCTGCAATGCCGTGGACAGTCCAAGAGCAGGTACTAGGCACACACCTCCTCTCAGGGCAGTCTGTTTTCTGGGCTCCCCTCAGGGGATGCATTTTGCTCCAAGTCCCAAAACTCGGTTTTGATTCGGGTGGCACAAAGGAAGAAATGGGTGAGTTGAAGCACCAGAAATGGACAAGGAGAAATTAGTGCTAATCTGGTAGATGATGAGTGGAAAGTTCCCCTCAAGAGCTAAACATACATCTTCTCTCCAGCTCAGCATGACTGTTTGGCAGTGGTCAGAGCCGCTACCCCATGGTCACAGCAGCAAGAGGGGAATCCCTCTGGCCTGAGAAGCTGTGGTGCTGTGTTCCCAGGGAAGCACAGCAGCTAACTTAGGGATTTTGACATAAGAGATGCCCTTGAAGTGGGATTATAGGACTTATGCTGAATTTATTGGGAGGGTTTCTATTAATTTGCCCACATGACATGTCATACGACTGTCTGCTAAGTTTACATCAGCTATTCACAGGAATACCAGGTGCACTTTATCAGATTCAGCATTAGTCACCTCGGAGTGAAACAGCAGAGGACCAACTGTTAAGGGCTAATGAAGTCACAGCTACAATGATAACAGGCAGCAGTAAGGGAAAGTCATGTTTGGGGTGTTCGATGTCAGCCCAAATCTGGGCAGAGAGGAGTTAGGTCTATGGAAAGCTCAAGCAGGATCAGGCCAGCACAGAGAGAGCAGGAGCTGCTGGGGGGTTGCAGATGGCCATGCTGATGAACCAGCATGTGTCTCACTGGGAGAGCCTAGAGAAGAGGCCACAGAGGGCCCTCGCTCCCCCGAAGGTGGATCAAAGTCAGCTGTTCTCCTCTGGGATGCAGATGGATGTTGGAGGGGCTGTGCAAGGTCCTTCCTGCAGCTCCAGGATTTGTTGCTGAAGCAGCCAACAGGTAGGAGAGCAGATGGCTGCAGGCAGAAGATGCAGGAGATGGCTGAAGGTTGAGGAGCAAACAGGCTTACTCCAGGAGTGGGGAGACCTGGTGGGATGGGCAGTAGCAAGGGAGAAGTCAAATGCACACATTCAGGGACAGGTGTCACTGCCAGGCTGCACTGAATACACCTGCCACACACCAGAGGACCCAACATTAACTCTCAGATTCATTATGATGAGAAATACCCTCCCATATCACCATGGGGTGAGATGAACATCAGCACAGGCTAAAAAAAAAAAAAAAAAAAAAAAAAAGATCAAGCACATAAGGACAGAAACAGAAAGAATTGAATGGCTTTCTCAGCTTGGATGCATCTACCCCATGCGACGCAGATGCTGTTGTCCCCACACAACCTGAGGCACTATCTCCTGGGCAGTTTGGGTGGTGGTTGCAGATATCCTTGAGAGCTTCAGCCTCTACATTTACCCCACTTGGCACGCCAGGTTTGTTGGGTAAGCACTGGAGCTGTGTTACCAAGGTGGCCCTGGGTGTGGGCTGTGGGCTCTCCCTTCCCCCAGGCCATCTGGATGCTGCCCAAAGAGGTCCTGGGGAGTTTCTCCCCCACCAGTCAGCTCTGCCGCCTCTGGCATTAGCATTGCCATGAGTTGTAGAGCAGCAGAAGGAAGGAAGCTCTCCTCCTTGCCCTGCTGCTTGGCTGTGGGGGCAGGGAGGAGAGGATGCTGTGGAAGAGCTCTCCAAAAGGTGCCTCAGAGGCAGAGAGAACCACCTCTATGCAGAAACCTGCCTGTGCCAGTCTGGGCAGAACCTCTCATGACATCAGCTCGCAACTGGCTTCACAACAACACGCTGGAGGAGACCCTGCTGTGAAGACAACCTGATCCCAGCACTGCAAACCATGGACATCCAGGCCCTGGTGAGGCTCAGGGACTCTGCTCTGTCCCCAGAGGCTCTGGGACTTTTCCTGCCACCCAAACCCCTGCCAGGGGCACAGGGGATGCTCCTGTGTATGGAGGTGGGCGTCATCTTAAGCTGTACGGGCCTACCATCAGCTCAGAAGACCTCAGGACTGCATTTTTGATAACTGGGCATTTTATATTGGTTTAACCACTCCCTCCTCCCCCCAGTGAAACTGTCCCTCTTGCTTGCACCATATTTATACAGCAGCAACCAAGGCCAGCACTGTCCCCATTCTGGGAAGCCAGATAGTACCAAGTCTGTTGTGTTGGAGTTGCTCTGGGGGAGCCCCAAAGAGCCTCAGGAGCATTGCTGAGGCTTCACAGTGTGATGTTCCCTGGGCTCCCTCAGGCAGAAGCAACCCGAGGAAAGCTGTTTCACTCTCTTGCTTCTCCAAGTCCTCCCAGACTTGCGTTTAAGCTGCTCATCAGGTTGACTAGAAAATGGCATCAAATTAACCTGTCTGTGAGCATCTGTTTGTAAACGTGACCAGCCTGACTCTGCTTGGGGGTTGTTTCCTAAATGCACCTGGGTGAATTTGGACTCCCACCCCAAAGTCCTTGCCAGGCAGGATGTTTTGCTGGGAGCGGTCATCCCGCACGGGCCCGGCTGCCTGCCCAGGAACCAGCCCTGCCTGGCTGTGGGCAAGGACATACAAGCCCACAGGAGCCTGGGACAGGTGTTCCTGCTGCTCTCACTTGTGGAGGCATTGCAAAGTGTGGGAGGGTGGCGGAGACTCTGTAATTATAGCTTGTGAATTTAAATCCCACAGTTTGCAGGAGTTCTGGGATATTTCATGCAGCGTACGCTCAGCAACACCTTGGTGACAACATGAAGACTCATAAGTTTTTGCCTCGCTGTAGCAAGGTGCAAGCTTTCCCTCATTAACCCTCGCACGACCAGCAACTCCTCTTTGCCTGCTGTGAATGACAGGGAAAAGGACAGAAAACAAAGAGGCAAAGGTGAAGGAAAACACAGAGATGCTCAGGGGAGACCTTGGCTGTTCCTGGTCACCTGCTTGGGTTTGTTTCTGCTTCTGAGCACAGAGCAGTAAATAAGGTGAGAGGTTCACATATTCACTTTGAATTTTCTTCAGCTGAATTAATCCCTGCTGGGTATGCAGAGACACAGTACCTATCACTTTGCATTAAGAACCCCTCATTCTCATCTCCTTTTTTTTTTCAAAGCATTCCTTTTTGTTCAGAGAGGCTCATACTGGGATCCCAAATTCAGGAACATTCTCTGGAAATGGGATCCTTCACTCTCTGCACCTTGGTTTGCCTCTGGCAGGGGAAAGCAGCAGGGCTCTGTGGGTTGCTTGCTAAAAAGTAAAAAGTGCTCAGAGAGGTTAATGGTTTCCAAGCAAGAATATTAGTTATGCACATTGTTTCAGCATTGCCTGTTAGCATATTTATTTAACAAATATATTTGTATTCTGTACTTCAGCGGCAACACATCCCTGTTTGTCACCTGCAGCCTCAGCAATGGTTTCGTTTTCCCTCCTGCCACAGTGTTTCACCTGCTCTTCCTTATATGTGCAGACTTTCTCCCGACAAGCACGCATGCCTTCACACCCAGGTTTGGACATGCAAATTGGGGTGAGGTGCAGCACAGGCACCTTGGGCACGTTCCCACACCTCTCTGGCACTCTATGCTCAGCCAGGAGCTGTGGGGCCAAAGGCACAACCTTGCCACCCCCCCCAAGCCCCTTGGTGATGTTCACTGCCACCCATGTCCCTCTGTTTTTTACAAAGCATTTTGCTTTGAAGAAAAATATAAAGGCCATTTCCACCTCCTGTTTTGTGCAGTGTAAGGGAGGGAGATTTTTTGATGACTTCTCTCAGAGGGCAGCTCATCCTGTGGCTATTGCCAAGCTCCCTGGCTATCTCCAGTGGTCTCTTGGCTTGGCACCTGCACAGCCTTCCCCCAGGAGCTACTGGAGTTAAGTCCCTCAGATTTGTGACAACAGTACTGAATGAAACCTTTAGCTACTGGAGTTTTCCTTGCTGAATCTGAAATACGTGGAGGCTCAGGCCACCCCAAGTCTGAAAGTCCCTCTTACCATAACTCATGCAGCCAGCAGTCTGTTTCCTCCAGAATAATAAATATACCTTGACATATCCCTTGAAACGGAGGTTAAAATGGGGCCAGGGAGCGCTGGGAGCACCGGGGCAGGCGGCGACATGTTCAATTTGCTCCTTCTCTCTCTGTATCAGCAGCAGCCCTTGCTGCTCAAGCGCTGCCCCAGGACTCAGATGGGGATGTGGGACAGACATTTTTGGCCCCTCCTGGGTGAGAGGAGCACGAGGTGACAGCTGGGCAGGAGCTGCAGCAAAGTCTTCCCTGATCTGGTAAGGAAACCAAAGAGAGGGGTTGCAGCTTTGCCTTAAGCATTTTGCTCTCCTTGTTCTAAGCAGGCAGGGGTGACCAGCAGATGCAAAGTCTAACCAAGGAGAGAATCTTCCTCATTCCCCAAACTGCTGGTAATTTTGTGGTTTTAAATTCCTATCTACTGTTGGAAAGTGTTTGTCTATAAGGGACAGGTGATCATCCACTGGTACTGGAGCATCAGCTTTTTACAGAGCTCTGGGCTTTCTAAAACTTGGGAGAAACTTACTGTCTTCACATCTCTGCTCCTCTGTTAAAAATGATTGCCATCTTCCAAAATGACTGTGGGGAGAGAGGGCTGCTGGTAGACAAACTTTCCATGTGTGACCACAGAAGGAAGCAGCACCCTGCAAAAAGCAGGTGAAAATATTGGGTCAGCAATGGTGAATTGTGTCTCTCTGCATTCATATCCTTCCATGCATCTCTTCAGTGTGCCAAACAGATGCATAGATTCCCCATGATCCAGGCGTGAGCACTTCAGACTGGTTAGTCATAAGGAATAGCAGGAAAGTTGGTTGATGCTGGGAGGATTCTTAGTGTAGTGTGATTGTACCCAGGACTTCAGCAAGGCCATATCATAGATAAATGGACGTTTTCAGGGCTGGCTTTGGCTTCCATTGCATTTGTGAGAGAAGAACAGCAGGCCTGAGCCTCTTGCCCAGGTGTAACTCCATTGACAGGAGTTGTGAGACTTGCATGAGTGAGAGCAGTTTGACCTCTGGCTTTGAAGTATCCTTGTCCCAACAGATTTATCACTGGGGCCACACGAAGGCCTTGAAAGAAAGGAAGCGGTTCTGTTTTGCAGCCCTTTCTTCCCTCAAGTTTGTTTGCAGTTGTCCTTTTATTAGCATTTTAGCTGCAGCGATTACACTTGAGGGGCCCTTTGTGCTTTGAGCTCCTTTTGCTTCGTTGGAATTTCAGAACCATTAAGGAAAAGGTGATTTAAAAATAAGAATCGCTTGTTAAGTGGGTTTAGCTCATTGTGGACCTTGGATCAGAATTTCCTGAATCATATTCAACGTTTGCATAAGGATGGGCAAGTGGGAGGCAAAGGGTTAAGAGCAAATGCTGGAGAAAGGAAAGATACGTATCATTAAATAAAAATGTGACCACCCATGATTACAAGTGTTGTAGTCCTCCTTTTAACAAGCACACACCGTACTTTCATTAACCCGGGCCTGCCTGAATAGCAGCCTGTCTGGCCGAGCGCGCAGTGATTTTGTAGAAGCTGTCCCTAATGACAAAGACAGGCCACCTACCCTGAACTTTTCTCTGTAACTTTATTCTTCAGCAGTGCTCAAGTGTAAATAAACTTGTTTACTCCCATCAGGATGGTAATGATAATGAAGCCTTATTTGTTTCGCCACAATGACAAAGTAATTTGTGCGTAGCCCGAGTGGAGAAAGGGGGGGTGGGAGTGCAGTTCTGCTTTATGGTCTCTCCATAGGCAAAGTTGCTGCAGTCAGTGTTTTCCTTTGCTCTTCATTGTGTGCAACGGGTCAGCAAGGGAGAGCTTTGCATCCCGAAGCTTTTCCACAGAACACAGCAGAGAAAACAGAGTAATAACAAAGCTGGGAGTGAAGAGAGGAGACAGACAAGCCTATCTGGGAGGGAGTGACTAAGTGAGAGGGGAGTTATCTGGTCAGACTTGTGAGTCATTATAGAAAATGTACAGAGCAGCACAGTCTGATGTTTGGTCAGGTTTTTTCCATTCACTGGTATCTCTACAGCATTAATGAATCACAGCAACAGCAGCAAGAGGATGTACAGGAGGGGGAAGGGGAACCTGCAGGACTGGCAGAGAGTGCAGCCCAGCACAGAGGAGTCAGGGGAGAGGCTGGGAGGGAACTGGACATCTCCAGGGAAGAGAAGGATGAAATCAGCCTGTGCTCCTGGGTGGCTCAAGCTGACCTAGGACCGTAGTGGCAGAAAAGGGCCCTCCTGGCTGTACCCTCCCTGCCCATATCCCATTGCCTCTCCCTAGCCTGGGGTTTGGGCAGCCTTGCAGGCCAGGACCTGACAGATGGAAATCAATCCCTTCGTTTTTTGGTATGGTTAATTCTCAGCTGATCATGCTGACCTGTAGAAAGTGTGTATTGAAAAGGATTTGGTTTAAATGTTAACACAAATAGTTTAAAACTGGCTTTTGTTACTGTTGTTGGAACTAAGGGTGGTTATGGGGCAGTGTGGTCCCAGCTCACTGTACCCATAACAAGGCAGGCAGTGCAGATCTAGCTGTTGTTCATCATTTGTAAATTCCTGAAAAAACATTATTGATAATAAAAAATAATTAACATACAAAAAACAACAAACAAACAAAACACACCACTCCCTGAAAAAAATAACAAAAACAAAAACAGAATTGAAGGAGGGAAGGAAAAAGCCAGTCCAGACAAAATACCTGTTGGCAAGCTCCTCAGGAAACCTAGCCAGTAGTTGCAGGCTCCTCTTCCAGCACTGGGAAGCAAATGTGTCTAGAAGTTGGAGAGGATTTTGCAGGGGAGCCACCCAGTGGGGTTTTCCCCAGGGGAATAGTTACAGGAGTGAGGGATGGGGAAAGCAGAGCCCATCCATAGATGCAGAAGTATCCAGAGCTGTGCAGTGATTCCCAAGTGGAGCTGAGTTTAGCAGTTTAGGTGGGGTTAGAAAGCAGCAAATATCCAAAAGGTAATATAAAATAATGGAAATGTAAAATACTTTAGGCTGTAACATGTTACATTCCTAAATTACAGACAAGTGTGGGTCATTACTCTGCTACAGCATCGGGTGAATCTGCTCCAAGCTTTGCATTCACACTACCAGATTCAGGACTAGAAACTGGTCTCCTAACTGTTTTAAGTGGATACACACCCCCAAAGTGGCTGGATATTTTAATAGCAGTAAATAGTGCCTTCTGCCAGAGCTTTTAGGGGTGATCCTCGCACCCAGGGTGGCAGTGAATCCCTTTGCTGAGTGCTGTAGCTCCCACATGCTCTGTCCTGCTGGCTGCTGTGTCTGGGAACGCACCAGAGCATATGAACCATGCTGTGCTGTTTCTTCCTATGAAGTCTCTTAATTCTTCCTATGGATTCCCTCCATTCTGCCTGTGTCAATCAGACTATTGAGCTTCCCAGAATGTATTCCCTGTCTGACAGCAGTCACAGAAGTTTTGCTCAGACTTCCTGTTGGCGTCAAGGTGACTTTCTGCATCATGGACATGCTGGCAGAAGAGCCCTCCAGGAGGCCATCATCACAAGAAGACCTTGGTCCCTTCTTCTGGCTTCCACCAAACACAGTGACCACTCACAGCTGTGACTCCAGGGCAAAACAGAAACAGTTAATCTGAGGTAATAATACTTCGCCCCTCCGTAGCACCTTCTTTAAGGACCTCAAAGTGCTTCTCAAACACGAATGAATTAAAGCTTTGCAGCCCTCCTGATGGAAATGAAAAGGGAGGTGAAGCACAGCACAGCAATGCTACACAAACTCTCCAAATTGTTTCCATGGGGACTGAAGAGCAGCTGCTGACGGCGGCGGGGCTCAGCCACCCCTCCCGAATGCCCAGGGAGCAGGAGTGCAGTGCTTTCCTGCTGGGACACGGGAACTAGGGAGGGCACGAGGGAGCCTGGCTGGGAAAAGGCCTTTCTGCTGAGGAACATGTTTGTGTAACTCTCTCTGGTCAAAGATGTCTAAACCCCAAATCACTGAATCCTCCTGAGCAAGCACCTGATCTGACGCCTCTGAGAAATTATGGTTTGCATGAAGCTTCTTAATTTGTAAGAACAAGAAAGTCCAGGCGAGGCTGAGGAGCTGTGTAGGCAGCTTAGCTTTCAAACCTGCCTTGTGCTGCACAACATGCAGCTCTGCTCCAGCACCAAGCCACCTGCCATCCCTAATGACCTTGTTTTGTCAGCTCCCCCGAGGCAGCACAGCACAGCCCTGCCCCTCACCACCCCCGCTCCCGCTCCGCATCAACAACAGGGTCACCTGCCGAACCGCTGGCACCACCTCACACGCTTCTTTGAGGACTTTCACCCCACGCCTGTCTCGGTTTGACATTGTCTAGCAAGGAAAACCTGACAGGAACCCTAACACAGGAAAATATAGGAACCACATTCCCTGCCCAAGCCACCTTTGCTGCATGACTAAGGATGCAGATGCCCTCAGGCTGTAGGAGCAACTGCACCTACACCCCAAAATCACAATATCTTTCTGCCTCGTCCCTTCCCAGTGGTCTGCCCGGAGCCAGCTGCTCTGCTTGCCCTCACGTCTGCTGTGAACAGGGCTGAGTTGCTAGGATTCCAGTCCTGCACTCTCCCACCACAGCACTGCAGCCTTCACCTTCCCCGCTGGGGCTGGTCTGGGAGAAGAGGGAAGTCAGAAGCTCTGGTGTAAAAGATCCCAGAGCAGAAACAGGGTGGTGGTAATTTTGGTTCTTAATGTAACTGCACTCCAGCGTTGCTTCAGAGGTGCTGGCAAAGGTGAAGTAAGGGCCAGGTGACTTTTCTCTCTCTGAGAGACTTCATAGGGGAGAAAAAAGGTTCCAGGGCAGAAACTAAAATTTGGACTGGGACTCTGAAACCAGCAAAAACAAAATAATGGCATATATGAATTCCTTTGAAGGACAAGAATCCATCACTCTGATAAGGCTCAGTGTTAGTTTCTAATTCAGATTTGCTTCATCCAATGAATTGGAATCATAATTGAAATAGGAGATCCACTCTGCCTCCTAGGATTTTCTGTACCAAACCAGAGCTAAATCTGTTGAGCATCAGTAAGTAAATGAAAAGGCCACATAGATTATTAGAAATTAGTGTAACACACATAATAAGCACTGAGATCAATAAAAATAGCACAGTACAATTTAATGGGGGGTCTATTGTAAATTATTGAGTAATTTGTGTTTGGAATTGATTGGCACAGTAACTGTCTTGCAGATGTTCCTGTTGTTAACTCCCAAGGCCTTGAGTGGGACCAGTGTTTCAGATTATCATGTATAAAAATGACTGCTTTCAAGGCTTTTTAAGCTTGTGATTAAATATTGTCCTAAATGAGGATACAAGGTTAATGGTCAGTATTGCTGGAATAACAAATTAAACTCCCTCCCTTACCTGACTATCAAAATAGGTAAGGACACAGGAGGAGGAACATCAAGGTTTGTTCTGCAAAACTAATTGCTTGAACTTTATACTAGTCTGAAATAAAACTGCAACAGTCTATCCCACCACTGCTTTTTAGAAAGCTCACAATAATTGCATGGCTTGGAAGACACATGTTTTTTTTGTGCGTGAAGAAACTTTAAACATGTCTTACACGTGAAAAGAGCTGGAATGGTACAAAGGGCTGAATGGGGAGAGCTTGGGGGAGAAGAATTTGCATCCATGTGTGGGTTGACAGCATCCATTTTGAAGGTTTAACCCAAGCTACCAAGGCTAAGAGGAGAGAAAGGACCAGCCTGGCCCTTGTAGGGCTTTTCTTGACCTGTGCCACCACTCCAGGTGAGGTAGGACCCCCAGTGTGAGAGGTACCACCATTTACCAAGAGAAGCAGGGCTTTTAATCTTGAATAAGAACTACAGCTGATGCGAAGCCATGGCCAAAAGCTTGTGGGGACATAGGAAAGCAAGATGATAAGGCTAATAGAGGGGAAACACCAGTATGAGCAGAGCTACCACTTCTCCCCACGTTTGCCTGCACAGACACCCGGCTGACAGACGAGGAGAAGAAGAACACTGTTGCTGAGGCTTCTCTGAATATTTTGGGCCTGATTAAATTCCCAGCGCAAATGCTCACAGCAGTTTCCTTGCAAACAACCTGCTGTTAAAAGATGTGTTCAATAGCCTCCCAGGTGTGTTTCCCAGAATGTAAAATGGCCCAGCTGAGGTGCTGCCCTTCATGAAACCCCAGACCAGCAGCAGCCAAAACACAGGTGGGAGGCCAGGAGGAAGTGAGAAGCCAAAGAAGTGGTGAGAGGATAAAAAAGGGGTGCCAGGCTGAAAACAGGGTTGCAAGCAGAATAAAGGGTGACAGACTGAAAACAGCATTGCAGGCCAAGAAGGGGAGGAAGGCCAAAAAGGATGGGAGATGCAAAAAGCGGTTGGAGGGTGAAAAGGGATGGGAAGGGAAAAGGGATGGGAGAGGGGTGGCCAGCTGAAATAGGGGAGCAGGCCAGACAAGAGGGTGGTCAGCTGTAAAAGGGGGGTAAGGGACTGATAAAAGGGTTGGGAGGCAGAAAATGGGGTTGAAGGCTCATGGTGGGTGGGAGGTGGAAAAACAGGCCAGGAGAGGAAGGTGAGAGACCAAAAAAACCAGTGGGAGACTGAAAAGTAGTTGGAGGCCTGGAGACAGTGAGGGCTGTAAAAGAGTTGGAGGCCAGGAGGGGTTGGGGTCCCAAAGTGGGTGAATGGGAGGTCCAAAAGTGGGGGAGCCTTGAAGGGGGAGGGGGTGGGCAGCAAAGGGTGGGAGGTTGAAGAAGACCAGGAGGCCAAGAAGAAGTGGGAGGGGGACAGATGTGTCATTCAAGAGGGCTCTGAATGCTGTCTTTTCCTGATGGTTCCCTTGCTAAAACTAGGGGATATAAAGTGGAAAAAAAAGAAAAAAACAAACAAACAAAAAAACCCACCAAAAACACAACAAAAACCCAAAATCCAGACCATATAAAAATGAGCCTCAACACCCACCTCCAGCATCTGAAAGCAACAAAGGAGAACATGGCATTAAATCAGCAACAACCACATGGCTCAGCCCTGGTCACAGCAAGTAAAACCAGAGAGGGACTCGGCAGGAGAGGTACTTTTGATGGCATTTATGGGCCTCTCAGCAATCGGGAGGAAAAATCTCCTGGTGAAAAGCTAAATGAAACCCTCTAGCAACACCCTGCGATAACCACATGAAAGCCTCATTCCTCTGTGGTGGCTTTTTGTCAGGGACCTGCCGGTGGAGCATGAAATGTGGTAGGCTGCAGTGAAGCAGCCCAGGCTGTGCCCTTGCTCCTCCCCTGGCTGTTCCTGGAGAAAACAGGGTATTTAAGCAGACATAACAAAGTGTTTATAGCCTAAAGTGTTCTTTTACACCTGAGAACTGAGACTGTAGCCTTAGCATCAAAGATAACTTCATAATAGCTTTTTAGTGGAAATAACCCTTATTTACAAGAAAGTCCTATTGCTAAGCTGAGATGTAAAATAAAAGCAGCAGATATTACTCATAATGCACTAGAAAAGTTTATTCCATACAAGGCCTTTTTTAAACCTCTAAAAAGCAGCAATTTAAGGCTAGAAATAATGGGGGGAAAAAATGTGGACCCACTGTAGCCGACATGAGTAATTTCCTTACCTGTGCTATGAAGATTTTAGCTTATGAAAGCCCAGCAGATTTTTTGATCTAATTTCCTTTTCATCATATATTCTACTTGATTATTTTTTGTACATTTCAGTTGGACACTGCAAGCAGCTGGTGCCTTTTCTGCTCTGAGTTAATTTAACTGTACCTTTCCTATGCCCAAGAACTGTGAACACAACTACGTGTTCTTTCAATTTCTTAAAAAAAAATCCCAAAAAAGCAGCAAAACTCAATGGCTCTTATCCTTGTCCCCAGGCTACTGGTATTAAACCTCCATGCCCTCCTTGTTTCTTTTCTAATGTGACCAAAACTGAGGGGTTAAATTATCTGGTGTTTTTTCTTCAAGCACGGAAATGCTGACCTTCAGAAGGAAACCACTCTATTCCAAGTAAGTTCAAACTGTATCTTGGGTATTTGCTTAACCAGGTTATATCACTTATTTACCCTCCTGGGTATTGAAGGGTATTAGGGAATTAAATATTACAGAATTAAAACAGAATAATACAGGTTACACAGTAGATACTCCACATATCCAACCAGATGTGCCACGTAATACACTTTTTGAAATCTTCTAAGTAATATACTTTTTTATCATTTTTGCATTACACTGCAGCCAGGTCCTCACATTAAGAAAACAAATATTAAAATCTGTGTGGTTTGGTTGGAAAGTGTCTGCAACCTCAGACAAGTGAGCAAAAGTTATGTAAATGCCCAGGCACGAAGTTCTTCTGAGTAAAACACACCATCTAGAGGCGGACACCACTTCTGCAAGTGCTCTTCAAAAAAACTGCAGAGATTAAAACGGAAAAGGAAGATACAAGCTCACAGAAAAGAAGAAAACTCACCTCGACAGAGGCAACAAAAATACCTCAGCAAAACCTCAGCGTTCTTTGAAATAAATATTTTAGACGGGGTTTCCAAAAAAGACTCTTCTGTACCAGGTCAAATAAGGTTCCTGTTTTCAAAAGGCCTTTGAAAAGAAAACCAGGTTCTGCTCTTGCTTCTGGCATCCAAAGGTCATGGAAGGAAGGTGCTTACTCTGAGGGGCTGTGGCATGTATGGACAGCACAAAAGCCTCTGCAGATAGGCTCATGCTTTCAGGTTATTTATCTGCAAAGATTTATTCAAAAGCATGCAATTATGACAGGATGGCTGATAGGATATTGATCTTCCTTGGTACTTCTTGCAGAAGAAATCCATAGACTGTGAAACTCCCACTCGAGTCAGTGGGGGCACTGGAGGTGCTGCAGGGGCTGTAGAAGAGGCAAAAGATCCCCTGGGTCTGGAAGCAGAGAGAGGGTCGCCAGTTCCAGGCCATGAAGAAACAACCCTCTGCTGGTGACATTTTAGCCAGTTTTTGAGAGTTTCCAAGCTTTGTGGAGCTCAGCAAAGTGCATGCAGAGAGCTCAAGTCCAGGTTCCCCCCGTTTGGGGGAAGTATCCGATATTCATTAAAATAGCAAATGGCTGGTGTTTGCTTTATTATCTCTATTATAAATTCAGGATAGCCATGAAAGCAGAAGATGGAAATACTGCACACCCCACTCACCATGGGGGGGATATTCCTGCATTGATCTAATTGCAGGAACTCTCTGTAAATAAAGACGTGTTTTGAAGCTCCCATATAAATAGGAATCACAACATCTTACACCATGTTAATAAACTATGTTTTCTTTGTGTCAGGCTGTCTCAGGAATGTTGGAATCAGAACATTTCCCCAGTGACAGCTTCATCCTTTAGACTCTGCAGATGAGAGAGCATGCAGAACAATCTGTGCTGACGCAGGATTAAGAGTTACCAGGGTGACATTTTGTAGTTTGTAGGATGCTGACAATGAGCCTCCCAGAAGCACAAGACCTTCACTGGAGCTGCAGAGACCACAGACACCCAATTTGCTTCTGCTACTGCTGAAGTCAATGAAGATTGTAAATTCCCACTGGCCTCTCCCTCCCTGCATCTTTGCTACTGTTGCCTGTGTGTTACAGCTGACTTCCTAGGGGCAGGATGAGGCCCCTGGCACCAGGGATTTATCTTGGGAAGAAAGATGCTCCATTGCTTGTCTTGGTTGTGCTGAAGGTTTGCTGCTTCACCTCCTCTTTTGTCAGGCTTTCCACAGCCATCTACAATGTCAGTGACAGCACAAAGCTGTGGCTCCACCACACTTCTTCCCACAAATACAAATAACTTTGGCAGCAAAAGCCTCTGGGTGTCTTTCATTTGTCCATCATTGGTAGAGCTCATAAATTTTCTTACCCTTTTTTTGCAGGTGCAAATTAATTAATTTAAACTCTTCAGGTAGAAAACCCCTGATTCATTTGCATTTTAGGTCTCCATATACCTGCACTGGTCAGGGGGTTCTCAATGGCCTGCTGAGTGTTGGAACGGAGTTAACAAAACTTCAAGTTCTGTTTCTGGAATGGCTTGCCCAAACTACACCCATTTTGGGCACTCCTTGTCTTAGACCATTCCTTGCCCAATGGCTAACAGTCTTGAAGGTCCAGGCCAGGAACAAGATGGAAGCAGACATCAACTGTGATGGAGAAGTGCATCCCCCAGCCTGGAAAGCTGTCCAATATTTAGAGAGAGTTTTATGACATTTTTTTTCAAGAGAGATAAAAACAGAAGTTCAGTATCTACTGTGTTTTCAAGAATGAAATAATAAGAATTTGTGAATACAGTTACAACAAAAAGAAGTAGTCAAATTGTCAGTTAGAAAAGACAAGGAACTGCTATCTTGGACACCCACAGTGAACCCCAGAAAGCTCATTTGTACCAGCCACCCTGCTCTGGGCAGCATGCTGGTTGTCCCTGTGCTCTTGACTTGGGGTTTTTAGGATAAGAGTGACATCAGAGATAGAAAAAGCCTCATAAACCACAGGAACTTACCTCTTCCCAGAAGGATAGTGGTTTCCCTTGTAGAAGAACAGCAGGTGTTAAGAGTGTCACTGAGGGACTTGATTTTCACCACAAAGCCAAGAAAAAGCAAGTGTCTGTAGTAAATCTCAGCTTCTCAGTGACCTCTGACGGAGCAAATCTGCCAGGGCTAAATTGGCTGACTTTTAGGCCAAAGCCAACGATTTATCTGTGTTGGTTGGGCTCAAATCCTGGAGGCTTTATTGAGATTAGAAGGAAACTTACCCAGCAGAGAGCAAAGCAGTGGCTGAAATTAGGCCTTTCTGACAGCAGGGAGAATGTGGAGCTGAGATGAGAGGCTTTGGGGAAGGTGTGAGGGGGAATGCAGTGCCCAGAGCAGGTTGGTGTGGTACATCTGTGCCCCCATTCCAGCTTGTGCAGGGTTTGTGCCAAATTCCAGTCCTTTCCCTGTGTGAGCTGTGGCTGGGAGCAGCCCTGAGGAGGAAACGCAGAGGAGGGAGCTGTGCTGCCTTGCACCAAGCAGCAAATCTCTGCAAAACTCCCAGCGCCGCAGCACTGGGTGAAATTTTAATTTCTGTTTCTGGAATGGCTTGCCCAAACTACACCCATTTTGGGCACTCCTTGTCTTAGACCATTCCTTGCCCAATGGCTAACAGTCTTGAAGGTCCAGGCCAGGAACAAGATGGAAGCAGACATCAACTGTGATGGAGAAGTGCATCCCCCAGCCTGGAAAGCTGTCCAATATTTAGAGAGAGTTTTATGACATTTTTTTTCAAGAGAGATAAAAACAGAAGTTCAGTATCTACTGTGTTTTCAAGAATGAAATAATAAGAATTTGTGAATACAGTTACAACAAAAAGAAGTAGTCAAATTGTCAGTTAGAAAAGACAAGGAACTGCTATCTTGGACACCCACAGTGAACCCCAGAAAGCTCATTTGTACCAGCCACCCTGCTCTGGGCAGCATGCTGGTTGTCCCTGTGCTCTTGACTTGGGGTTTTTAGGATAAGAGTGACATCAGAGATAGAAAAAGCCTCATAAACCACAGGAACTTACCTCTTCCCAGAAGGATAGTGGTTTCCCTTGTAGAAGAACAGCAGGTGTTAAGAGTGTCACTGAGGGACTTGATTTTCACCACAAAGCCAAGAAAAAGCAAGTGTCTGTAGTAAATCTCAGCTTCTCAGTGACCTCTGACGGAGCAAATCTGCCAGGGCTAAATTGGCTGACTTTTAGGCCAAAGCCAACGATTTATCTGTGTTGGTTGGGCTCAAATCCTGGAGGCTTTATTGAGATTAGAAGGAAACTTACCCAGCAGAGAGCAAAGCAGTGGCTGAAATTAGGCCTTTCTGACAGCAGGGAGAATGTGGAGCTGAGATGAGAGGCTTTGGGGAAGGTGTGAGGGGGAATGCAGTGCCCAGAGCAGGTTGGTGTGGTACATCTGTGCCCCCATTCCAGCTTGTGCAGGGTTTGTGCCAAATTCCAGTCCTTTCCCTGTGTGAGCTGTGGCTGGGAGCAGCCCTGAGGAGGAAACGCAGAGGAGGGAGCTGTGCTGCCTTGCACCAAGCAGCAAATCTCTGCAAAACTCCCAGCGCCGCAGCACTGGGTGAAATTTTAGTGTGTGTGTGTGTGTGTGTGTGCGTGCCTGAGAGAGAGAGGGAGAGAAAGAATGCCTGGGGAGATAAAAAAGGTTGAAATGAGTCACTCCTTGTCTTTTTGTCTAATTCGGCAGATAACACAGGGTGTGATGCTGGGCTGCCTCCTCACTGAGCAGCCCGTGCAGAGCCGGCTCCAGGGCAGTCGATGGAAGGACTTGTGTGGATCCAGCCCATATATGGTGCAGAAGAAGGCAGAGAAGGGGGCACAGGGACGTGCTGGCTGCCTGGGCTGTGCGCGGAGCCGGGGAGGTTGGATGCTCTTCCATTGCGCCAAGCCCTTAGAAGCTGTGACACACGCTCAGCATCGGGAGGCATTCCAGTGCCTTCCTCCACTTAAAAGTGACGTTCTAAAATGGCACTTGACACTTCCTATCCACCGAAGCCCAGCCATGGTGCAGCAACAGCAGCCGATGGGCCGCAATCCCGAATAAAACACCCTCCAGGGGAGCAGGGAAATGGGTAAAAGCAGCTGAGCCTGCTCAGCGGGGAGGACAAGGATGTCACGGATGGGCTGCTGGACGCTTTCTAAGCGGAGCTTTTTTCCTCCCAAAGGGGAGTTTTCCTCAGTAAAAAGGGCTTTTCCTCCTCAGGGCTCCTGCTCCCTCAGGGCTCCTGCTGCCCCGCAGGCCGCGCCTCCCCTCAGAGGGGCTGAGGAGCCCGCCAGGGGGCGCGGGGGAG
>NW_009952879.1:2541908-2551578 GCF_000747805.2 Chaetura pelagica | reverse complement strand
GGGCCGCCCCGCGCGCCCCGGCGGGCCCTGCCCCGGCAGGGCCAGGAGGTGTGCGGGCTCCGGGAGCGGCTGGAGCAGGAGCTGCTGGCCCTGCAGGACCGGCATGGCGCCGAGGTGGAGGAGTACCAGGTGGGTGGCCCTGCCCAGCCCCTGTCCTGTCCCCTCTCCCAGCCCTCTCGGCCGCTCCCTTCCCGCCCTGCGCTGTTTGTGCTGCTCCGGGTCTCCTCCCGCCCGCCCACTCTCTTCTCCCCTCCCGAGATGTGAGCCCGGTTTCCCACTCCTGTCCCTCCTGTTCCCAGCCCTTCTGTCAGCACGGGCTTGGCCTCCCCACAGGAGGATTTTCCCAGGCTGGAAGAGGAGGTGGCTCGGCCAGAGCTTCTTGCTGCTGAGCCTTTCCCTGAGGAGAGCAGGAGCCCCTTCGAGACCCACCGCCCCGTTTGGGGAGAGCTGGGTGGGGATCCCAAAGGAGGCATCTTCCCGGTGACAGGTGCTCCCTTCCCTGCCCTGCCCTCGGAAAGTACCCAGGAGCAGATGGACCGGGTCCCCAGGTGCTGGGAAGCAAAGCTTCCCTCTTAGCCTGTGTTATGAGCTTGACTGGTTGTGGTGACAGAAATGGTCTCAGGTTTTTTTTCCCCTCTTTACAAGTGCTCCTGTGCACCCTGAGAAAGCCTGGGGGGCCTCAGAGTAGCTGGGGAAACGTGAAGGCAGGAAGACTTGTTACTGTGCTCCAGGCAGGGAGCAGTTTGGGAATTTCTTAAAAATAAAGCAATGTAGGTGACTGGTACCTGCTTGAGGTGGATGCTTGGTGTTCAGCAGAGGGTTACAGCATCTCTAGCTGAGAATCTGCTTGTTTTCTAAATAACATTTGGTACAACGATGTGTAATCACCCTGTGTGTGTGTGCATGGATCAGCAAATGCCCACACAGCCAAGCATTGGGTGTTAGATCATCCAGCACGTATTAGATCATCCCGACCAGCGATCGATCTCCTGAGGGCAATATTTCTTTTGTTTATTGTTAGACCCTTTATTAATGCTCTGCTGGAGCTGGGTGTTTGTCCAAACACCATGTGCTCGTGGTCACATTGTGCCCAACAGCCCTGGTAGATAATGGAGACGCTGGTGGCTGGGAAAGGGCTGGGACCTGTTGCTGGGTGTCTGGTTTTTGTACTTTGCTAGGTTGTTAGCAAGTTGCATAGTTTGCAGATGCTGTGAACTGAGGCAGTTTTGGTATGTAAGAAGTAATCAGAAAGGCTTTTAACTTTTATTTATTTATTTCATTTTTGCTAGGACAATTAATTATTCCAATCGTGTACATAAACATTTTCAAAGCTTTGTAAGAAGATGTTATATGTAAATCCCTCATTAATTCAATCTATCCATCAGTTCAAGCCAGCTGTAAAGAGGGAAAACACCCCTCTTAATTCCTCCTGTTTTTTAAGGAGTGTAAGTTTATATAATGTATATAAGCCTACCAATATTTAAAGTTACTTTGATTTCCAAAATACATATTTCTTGATGTTTGTATCAGGGATTTACAATGAAAATTTCTTTGCTCTTCAGTCATCAATGCTCAAATTGAAATTCTTTAAATATGGTGTTAACAAGAGCATTTTGAATAGCTCCCTGTCTGTGCTACAAGTTTTTCTTCTAAAGCCAGTTAGAATGGGTGTGTTCAGATACCTGACACTTTCATTATAGCAGCCTGGTGTCCCTGTGTCTGGTTGTAATTGAAATAATTTTATTCAGAATAGCAAATTAAAACAGAGAAACCCACTGTAGAAGTCAGATGATTAAAATCAATGCATGCCCTTGAATTGTCCTGATTAGACTATTAGAAAATGGATTGTTATTTTGATACCAAGATGACAAACTTCCGTTTTGCTCTCATGAGCATTTGGCATGATTTTGGATTTTACAGGAACAATAGCTTCAAATCTTAGTAATACAAGAAGAAAAACAAGTGCTTTGATAGCCAACCTGAAAACATGTGAGCTCTGTTAACTTTTAATTAGTATCTAGATAGTACTTAAGTTCTGGTGAAAATGATATAAAGTTTATAACTTCTGAAGGGTTTCCTATTTACAATATTTCATTTATAATAATGAGAGAGGCTTTTTCCAATGACCAGTCTACTGTACATGAGAAATAAAATATCACTTGCTCACATCCAGGAATAAAAATTATTTGCTCTTCAGTCATCAATGCTCAAATTGAAATTCTTTAAATATGGTGTTAACAAGAGCATTTTGTATAGCTCCCTGTCTGTGCTACAAGTTTTTCTTCTAAAGCCAGTTAGAATGGGTGTGTTCAGATACCTGACACTTTCATTATAGCAGCCTGGTGTCCCTGTGTCTGGTTGTAATTGAAATAATTTTATTCAGAATAGCAAATTAAAACAGAGAAACCCACTGTAGAAGTCAGATGATTAAAATCAATGCATGCCCTTGAATTGTCCTGATTAGACTATTAGAAAATGGATTGTTATTTTGATACCAAGATGACAAACTTCCGTTTTGCTCTCATGAGCATTTGGCATGATTTTGGATTTTACAGGAACAATAGCTTCAAATCTTAGTAATACAAGAAGAAAAACAAGTGCTTTGATAGCCAACCTGAAAACATGTGAGCTCTGTTATCTTTTAATTAGTATCTAGATAGTACTTAAGTTCTGGTGAAAATGATATAAAGTTTATAACTTCTGAAGGGTTTCCTATTTACAATATTTCATTTATAATAATGAGAGAGGCTTTTTCCAATGACCAGTCTACTGTACATGAGAAATAAAATATCACTTGCTATAATTTTTATTCCTGGATGTGAGCAAGTGTAGAAGCAGCTGTTTCAAGTTTTGTTCTTGTGATCAAAGCTTATTTCCCTCCCTCGTTGTCTCTTTCATTGCTGAAAGTATGTTCAGCATGGATTGTAAACCACTCTTTAAAGAGCATCTATTCCATGCTTATTTATTATAAAGTGTCACACAGAAATTATATGTATGTGCAGATCTAAGTCAAGCAATTACTGTCCGTTCCAGCTGAAATGGCAATTAGATTTATTCATATTTTCCATATATCATCCAGTCGCCTTATATGTCCATCTTTGCCTCCTGCACCATCCTTATCCTCACTAAGCTTTCAGCAATGCTAAACAGAAATATGCATTTGGAGTTACAATTTAGCTGAACCAGGCAAGCAGTGAATCATACATTATTTGGAAAATTTTCACTGGTCCAGGGATCAACTCAGTAGGTCTTCCATAATTTTGGCTATGTGTGTTGACAATATTTATGAAAAAAACCTCCCAGTTATTTGAAAAAGCTCTGTATTTTTTTTTGGAAGTAAAAAATGGGCATGGCTCATCCTGCTGCTTGGGAACGGGCCAGACATTTTTCACAAATAGAGTGGGTTTAGAATCAGTTCCTGCATCAGTGTTATGAGCTCCAGAGAATGAGGAAACATCTCATCAAATGATCTTAATAGTATCTGTATGCCATGTGCATTTTTGTTGTGTACCAGTTTCTAGCCAGCTGAGTGCAGTGTCAGTTCCTCCCCTGCTGAGCCATTGAATGAGCCATGGGATCAGTAAATAGTACCAGATGGAAAAGGCTGGAGCCTGGAAACCTCTGTTTATTCCCTGAGTAGGTGCAGCTTGGAAAACTCAAATAAATTTTCCCCTACTGCCCTTCTAAAATTTCCCACTGCTGCCTGAAGAGGAATGTCTGGAGGGTGAGAAAATCACTCTCTTCAGTTAG
This sequence comes from Chaetura pelagica, assembly GCF_000747805.2. Lineage (NCBI taxonomy): Eukaryota > Metazoa > Chordata > Aves > Apodiformes > Apodidae > Chaetura > Chaetura pelagica. The sequence goes on along the minus strand of NW_009952879.1, from coordinate 2,547,828 downwards.
ACAGTTCTAGCAGGACATGGCCGGGGTTTGGGGGAACATGGGCTGGACAAGGTTGAGAAACAAATCCTCTGTGAGGGAAGCACAGCTGCAAACACACAGGTTCCCTTTTGCAAAATGGAAGTTTATCAGCTTGCAGTGTTCTGAACTTTGCTGAAGTCATGTCCTTTCTGGCATGCTTGGAAATGGGGTTTAAGACCAGTTGTCCTCTGCGTTATGTTGAAGCACCACTGGAGGGCCAGGGGGCTGCCTGCCATCCTGTCTATACGCCTGCTCCTGTTGGAATGGATTTCTTTGGAACTATTACACAGCTGGCTGAGTTATGTGGCCCCTTATGGTAGTCATTAGGATAGTGTGTTTAACTCAGGCTTTGGCATCCTAAATGCTCCTCAAATCCAGTGGCTGGAATCTAGGTGGCTTTTCCAACCTGGGCTGTAGACCTTTGGAATGACCCAAGTTCCTGTGGCTTGAGGTGTGACTATCTCTAGTCTTTGAGAGCTCCACACACTCTGTAGCCCAGTGTACAGTCTCCCTGTGTTGATTCTCCTGGGCCTGCAGCCAGACCTGTGCATCAGGAAGCTCTTTTTAACATGTGCATGTGTGTAGGTTTTGTGATCAGAGTGCTTCTCACCTTTAGGGGTTGGTCCCATGGAGATCCAGTCTTACCAGTGTTTTGCTCCTTTTTCTGTCTCCTCTGTCAACACCCTGTCCATTCTTGCTTCATAGACTTTTCCTTTTAAAAGCAGTGCTTTTCTTTGCCTCTCATCTTGGGATTTTCCCTTGTGCCAGTTCTTGAACAGAATTGTTGCCTCGGAGCCACTAAAGGTCAGCAGTTCTGTTTGCTGCTCTGTCTGGCCATGCAGGATGTTACCTCCACTGCAGCCTGGGGGAGGCTGTTGAGTGGCTGATAGAGCTTTTTCAGATCTGCAGAGGATTTGTCTTCAGCCATAAAAAGGGAATTTTAGGTACCCTGAAGACTGTAGGCAAGGTTTGTTATGTTTAAGAAAACATCAGTGTCAGTAACAACAGCTGCAAATGCAGAGGAAGAAATAGTTTAACGTGTTACATAGAGAGACAAACTCATATGCATATGAAGATACTGGCAGCTTCATAAAGCTTTCTTTTTACTTACAAAAAAGAGACTGTTAATGTTTGAAATGCCAGCACTTTATATTTTTAGGTCTTAAACCTTACTTCTGCCTATCATATCCAGTCTGGGGAGTCCCCTGCTGTATCTTCATTTTTATGCTATTGCTCATACTGTGATACTTGAACACTTGCTGCATATACATGATGGATCTATCAGTGTCTCGATTTCTCAGTTTGTATTTGAAAGCATTTGTTAGGATGCAATCTAAAATACTGTCATGAATCCCTCTCTGGTGTTGTATTTGTGTGTGAGATTTTGCTCTGTAAATTACAGTTCAGAGCCTGTGCAGAGTGATGTGAACAAAATAGCACCAGGCCTTTCCTGACATCTGATTTCTGACTTCCCAGTCCCCAGCACAAAGTGTAATCCATAGCATCAATCTGATTGATCTGGGTTAGTAGATTCTATCCGCAGCGAGGAAATGATTAAGAACTGTTCTGAACTGATGCTTTCAGCTCTGAGTCTGTACTGAACAAGCTCTTCTCAATTATCAGGGGAGGGCTTATTTTACTGAAGATGGCAATTTGCCCTTCATGTGAGAGGTAACAGTAGTGATTAAAGCACTTGCTTTCTGCAATGCTCTTTTGAAGAGCATGAGTCAGTTGTATTGGGCTAAATCAAATCTTAATGCTCTGATGTGTGCAGTTCTTCAGTTCTTCAAAGCATCTTCAATGCTTTTTCTTTTGTGTGCAGTTATTCAGTATTTAATATTCCGTTTAGTGTTTTACAGTATGTTCAGCTTTAGATCCATTTTGGACTTCAGCATTTTTCTGTTAGTTTTTATGTTAGTTCAAAACTAAAAATCTCATATTTCTGTTTAGAGGATAATCGATGCCCTAGAAGAAGAAAAGCAGTTCCTCACCATGTCAATCACAGATTACCTGAAGGATTATCAAGAACTGCTGCAGGTGAAAGCAGGCCTCATCCTTGAAATTGAAACCTACAGGTAAGAAATCTACTTTGAGTCTCAGATCAAGACTCCTTGTATATATTGTGGTTTGTTAAATATAGTGAATGGTCCCCTAATATCAGTTTTGAGCTGACTATTGGCTTGTTCTGTGACATGGGTCACTATAGCATTCTGTGCTTGCCTGTGCTGTCTGTGAAAGGAAGGTAACACCCCTTCTGAAGGCTGCTAATACATGTGGAGTTATCTGCAATCTCTAGGAAAAGTGTAAGAATAGTAAAATACCATTGCTTTTTGATAACCCTGATAAGAATTACTAGTGGGCAGAAGTGACTGAAATTTGCTCACTTGAGCAAGCATCTCTGGTAGTAATTATTTCTATTCCTCTGACCCCAGAACAACATGTTAGAGAAGCCCACATACACCATTAGGAATCCTGTTGCCTTTGCATAAATATAGTGATGTAACCTTCTTAGTCCTGGTCAAGCTGATACCAAATTGATGCAAATTGTTAATGCAATATTTGATTCCAAGCTGAGGAGCCAGTATCCTTAAAATGCAGTCAATAAAAGATGTGGGAGTGTAGTTGCCATCTGCCAACTGATATGTAACCTATCTTTGCTTAAATAGGTTGCTCAGTGTCCACCTGCAATATTAATGTAAGTAGCAAATTCCTCATTCTTGTTTCAGTTGTAGGATAGTGGGAAGATAACAGACAAGTCTGTTTGATGAAATACTGGCTTTCTCCATCCCTAGTTTGTTACAGAAAGATGTTTGAATCAATTGTGAGATACTAGCAAACAACATCTCTGCTAATGAACCTTCAGTTCTCTGTTTCTCTCTAGCCACTTAGGAGCTGTGGGGTTGAAAAGCCAGAGTAATTTTCCTGTCTGGAGAATCATGATATATCAGTTGGCACATGGCATAAAAGTGATTTAGAAGGAAAAAAACACCAACAAACCAAAACCTATTAACATGGGGAAGATATTACCTTATTGTAAAGATCATGTCTTTTTCTACAACTTGGACAATACTTTCAATAAATTTCATTGATCTTCAAATACAGAGGAGTTCAGTTCCTTTTGCACTAAGTAATAATTTGCAAGCATTTAATGTCAGCCTGGTTTTGTATGCTTTTTAAGGAGTATGCCTCAGTCATTAGCTTGTCAATATTGTGTGCATTATTCATATTCAACCTGAATAAAGAGACAGTGGTGTTACTTGTTATATATGGTATATGCTTCTGTGTCCTGAAGTGTGAGCACTGTGTTCTAAGCCTGTAATATTGCTTTGAACCAGTGAGCAGCTAAGTCTGGATAAAGAGGGCACCAGCAGAATTGTGAGTGAGATTGAATAGATTGAAGTAATCTACTGATAACTGTAAAGTTTAATTGTGGCTGCATAACTGAAAATATGAGAAGCCTGAAAGAGTAACTTCTGAGTAGCTTGATAACAGACTAGTGAGCAAAGGATGTCTCTAGTCCATCAAAGAGCAAAAAAGGTCTGTTCAAGATGCCTCCAGTAGTGTGTGCTATGAGGTGCAGACCAAGGCTGGCTTCTGGGCAAGATAAAATCACAGGCATTATATGAGACAAGTAATTTGCAGTCAACTGGTGAGCGCCAGTACCTGGATGTTTGTTGGTGGAGTAGGATCCCTGTGCATTACTGGTAGAAGAGAAACTGTGGGAACAGTAGCCAGCTGTGATCCTTATCTCTGTGAGTGTTAATTCTGTTAACTTTGCTAAAACATGTGAGTCTTGTAAAAGTAATCCTAGCTCTGATGTTGACTTCTACTATTGTCACTTAAACTTTCTCCGTGGTTTATTCATCTGCAAAATGGAGTTAGCACTATCACAACAACAGAATTACTGAATTGTTTCAAAGATGAGTATTCATCCGGAAGTAGGAATGATAATGCCCAGATACTTAGTCATTTGGACACCCTTTTAGTTATTAAGTGAACCATCAGTGCTTCTGTTCTGTGAAACCTTGTAAGCCCATTAAATTCTGGAACTTCTCCAGAGGTCGTATCACTGCTTATCTGAGCATCATTAGTTTGTCTAAGAATTCTCTCCCCTCCTAGTGAAAGGGGAACAATTCAGCATCACCTGCAGCATATGTTTGTTTTCCAGTTAAGAGGCTCCTTAGCCTGCAGGGTTTCTTTGTCTGATTGTAGTGAATACAAGTTGTATCACTGATTGTGTTGGCAAGGCAGACTTCAGTGGGCAAATTAGCATCTATCTACTGAAAAAGAGGTCTTGCTACAAATCAGAAAACAGGCTAGCCAATGCCTGAAAACAAAATTAATTTAAAATATCAGAGGTTGTAAAGTGATTGTTTTAATTTATGTTTTTACATTTATGCAGTATTACCTATTCCTCTTTTCTTTTTATTTTCCCTTCACTTAAAAAGTACCTCCTTCCCTACTGCATGCCTTTATCAAAGCTGCATGGGAAGGAATCCGTATGGATCCAGTTAGCAAGCTGTCTAGTAATAGAATCCTGGTCTGCTCATCTATGTCCTTCTTCAAATCCGGTTCCTCTCCCAGGTCTTTCTATCTGTGATAACCAGAGCATGTGAAGCCACCTTCAGGATACTGACACAGACCCTTGCTAATGCTTACTGGAAACAAAAGGCTCCTATTCACACTTAGTTAACATTCTGGACTTCTGTTAAGAGATTTCCATGAGGGCCTTGGCACCTCCTCTTCTCCTGGCATTGTAGGTTAAGGGTGTGACATCTGATCTGCTTCTCCAAGCTTTCTTTGTACCTCCCATCCTGTGTTTTCTCTTTGTTGTACAAGAACCTTCAAAACAGGGTCCTGTTTTAAAGCCAGCTCTTTCCATTAGTCAGCACTGCTCCTGGACTGGCATGAAGGATCATTGTTGTATGGAACACCCTTCCCCAAGGACCAAGTGTATTTCCTCTCTGATTCTACTCACCCTTCCTGCTCTGGGAGCTGAAGCTCACTCAGGAAGTGAAATGTCTGTCTTACATGGCTTTATGAAATTATACCTCATAGGACTCTTCAGTCCCAAACCGTTTTCACCAGTGTTGAAGTAAATATTTATCAAGTGCCTTGCAGTTTTGTTCTGTGTTCCTGGAATGCTGCAAAACCACAATGATTTAGTTTTATTTCCAGGGGGAAATGGTGAATTATTCACTATGTAAGACTCTTAATTTTAAAAGGAGATAGAGAATCTGCCTAGGATCAGCATTACTGTCAAGCCTTTCTCAGCTATCAGAAGCTCCTTTTCAAATAGCAGAGGCTACCCAGAACCTCTATTATAGGTTAAGGAGTTTTTCTGCCCTCTCTAAAGTGTGTTGACATTCAAGGGTGAAAGATTTTACTTTGAAAACCTAGGGCCCTGCACGTGTTCTTTTCTAGGTTATTACCCTGCATTTTGAAACAGTGGAAGCTACAAGGTTGGGTTTTTAATTACTTTTTCTTTTTGCCATGGTCCTTGTCAGGATCTCTCAATACACTTGCCAGGCATACTTTCCAGTCCTCCTTCAGCTTCTTTCCTCCATCAACATTTCTTGTGATCCTTTCCATGTCTTCCTCTTGAGAAATTATCACCAGCAATAAGGCCTCCTCAGCTACTCACCACAGGCAGTTCCATCATTTCCTGTTTACAGCTTGTACCATCCAATATGTCCTATTCTGTATTTGTTTTATTTTGAGTACTTTCTGATTTTTCCACACCCAGGGAACTTTAACATGCATTCAGTTACCTGCTGTTATTCACACAGTCCTTGTCCTCCCATCCCGTGAGGGGGGGAAAAGATGTGAAGTGACCTTCACCCATGAAAATGCTTCCTTCCTTCAGTTTCCTGGAGAGGTTTGGGTTTTTACAAACTCTTTC
>NW_009952879.1:2515181-2541688 GCF_000747805.2 Chaetura pelagica | reverse complement strand
TTTCCCAAATAAGCAGCACAGAGAGGATGAATTTTTACAGCCTCCTGGCTAATTGCCCCTATCTGAGATTTCTGGTTTCTGTAGTTGAAATAACTACTGTTGTCACTGGCCATAGCAACATTTGCACTGTCCCCTTTTGTTTTTGGTGATTTCTCTCTCCCCACCCCACCCTATTTATCTCATCCACCTGCTTTCATGAACTAGTTATTTTTGTTGCCATCCAGCACATTATGGGGCTTCAGGCTGAGTATCATGTCGCTGCTAACTTTAGATAAAGAACATTAATAATGAGGTGAATTAAAGGTGCAGGGGGAATATTTTCTGGCAACACTTAAACCAAGTATTAAAGCAATATGTGTAAATGCCATTTGGGATCTGATTTTCAAGAAGTAGCTGACCTGGTTATTTTTAAGAAGAGTGCTGCCCAGAGGAGTGTTTTTATATTATTATTGTGAATACTTAAGAGTTCATAAGTTGAGATTAATACACTACAAAGAGGTTTTAGTTAGGAAACGATGCAAAGGAACAGAGAAGTAAAATGACTTGCATAAACTGGAGCTAGAATCAAGCTGAGGAACATAACCTGAGGTTGCTGGCTTCCAGGCCTGTGCTCAGGACGTTATGCTGCAGGTTCTTATGGTTCTTCATGAGGCCAAAGTCAGTTTAACACTTTCTTGTTTTTCTGATAACCTTGAGGACATACATACTATGAACTGTGCACCATAAACTGTCCAGTTTTACAGAGGTTTTGTGAAGCTTTGCCTTTCACTTTCCAATACGATGTATTTTCAGTAGTAATATTTCAGATCCAGTTTCTCTGTGTGCCGTTGCCCTTTGCCATATACAGTTACCTCTTGGAACTTATTTTTAGTGACTTCATACGTTGCTGCAGCAACTGAACAACTGTTGTTTTAACAGCAGCCAGAAATCCTTAGTCAGACTACCCGCATTCCTGGTTTCCTTCGTCATGGTTAACCCTTTTGTTGCCAGCTCCTTGGCAGTTTCTGCAGTGTCACCAATAGCTTCTCCAGTGAGTGGCTATGAGAGCAATTTGTTTGGCACTCACTGGCTTCATCAGATGTTTGGTCTTGGGAACATTCTCTATATGTGTTGAAGTTGTCACAAAGTCTCTCTAACATGGGGGAAGATAAATCACTTGTAGTTAGTTTTTTTAGCTAACAAAATAGAAGTCCAGGGGTCCATCTGAGCCTGTTATAGTGACCTATAAATATGATATTCTAACCTGGCTCTTCTGAATCTGGGCAATACATGATTGCGAAGAAAACCTTACTGATGATATTTTGTTGATATAGAGTTATCCTACTGAGTCTAGAGGCAGTCAGAAACCAACAGAAGCATAAAATGTCCAAAGTGATCAGTCATGTCAAAAGTCAAATCTACAGGTGACATTTTAAAATGCCTCTTTTGTTGATTTTGATAGAAATGCCCAGCAAATGTGTTGGAAGCAGTTTGGATTGTGGTATAAACTCCTGCCCTAAGGAGTCAGAAGCCTGGGCTATCATAATCTTCCAGCCTGACTCTCGACAACTTTCACGTTGCAGCTGTATGTTATCAGTGCAAAACATCTGGCATCTCCAAAACTGGAAATGATCCAGCAGGTACCTCACTAGTTGAAATGAATGTAAAACCACCAACGTTACCACACTGGTTATAGCCTTCAGTTGTGTACTGGAAGATCCTGCCAAAGGAATTCTAAGCTGTTGCACCAAAATGCTGCAGTTGAGCAGTTTTTTTTTGGGGATAATACGGCCTGTGGCCTGGCAAAAGTTGAAAAGGTACAAACTGCCTTTTAAAAAATTTGTTTTAAATGGCTGGAGGTATTTTATGTCAGCCAGTACACATATGTAGACAGCAGGAGGGAAGGAAGGCAGACAAAAATGTCCAGAGAATTTATCAGGAATTCTGAGATCCACTCTTGCTGGATACCACCTCTTAAACTTCTAGGACTTAATAAGATCACTCTAATATCTACTTTTTGTACTTAGTATATGGAAAAAGCCAATAATTTATTTTGTTTTTTTTCTTGAGCAGTTTGGTAATGCTGGAGAATGCACTTGGTCTTTCCTCCCACCTTGAGACAACAAAAGGATGCTGAGAGCCTGTCTGAATATTCTTAATGCAGAGCTATTACTCCTGAGAATGTTTTGCCCCCTCAGTTGTTCTAATCTCTGTGGGAAATGTAGCTTTGGAGTGTTTTCTCCCATGACAGAAAGGAGAAGATGTGGGTTGGTAGCTTTGTGCAGGAATAGAACAAGTCAGATGGGTCTTTGCATGTGCATGCTGTATAGGGAACAGAGTGGCATAAAGGGCTGGCAGTGATCTCAGCTGGGTGTAATGTCTCCAAAACCAGCTCATGTGTATCACCAGCATAGAATAGGCAGCTCAAAGTGTCTCTGCTCTGTGTCAGGACACCTAGAATAGGTAGTAGACAAAATGACAAAGCACCATCTCAACAGTTGGTGCCTCATTCGGCTCTTTGCTTGTGCTGATTCCATTTTCATAAAGTAAAGTTAAGCAAATGGGTGTCCTGTCCATTTCTGATCAGTTGCTGCTGAGTATTTGTTTGTGAACAAGAGGAAGCCTTGACCACAATAAACCTGTGGAAGTGCTGTTTTCTTGGAACTATGGAAGCATTAGGGAGTCACTGCAGAAAAGAACAAATGGAAGGCTGAGGAACAGAGGAGACAAACATGTCATTGAAAGAAACCAAGCATTTTGTCACACAGAATTTTCCTAGTCCTTTGTTGTAAAATATGTTGTGTTGATTTCTGATTGAATAGCAGCTAAGAATATGGAAGTTGTTCCCTCCAGCACTAGCCAGTGTGTGACAGCAGAACTAATACTTGCCTTCAGTTTTCACTTAAAATGGATGAAACTTAGAGATCCCAAGTGTCACAATTCCCTGATGTATCACACTGCAGGAACACCTTTAGTGCTGTATAACCAGCAGGAAAGCTACTGACTGTTTGCTTGCAAATCTTTTTTCATTTTTTCTTTTTCCTTTATAAAGTATCTCCATGTGTTCCTCTCAGAAAGCTTCACTGAATATCTGTTAACTTTTGCTTGGCTTGGTTTTCTCCTAACTCTGTTATGAAATCATCATTCTGGAAAAAAATTGCTGGCTTCCACAGTGGAAATGAGTGGATCTGGGGCCATGTCAGGAAGCAGTATATTAACTAATGTGGAAGATTTGATATAAAACTTTTCTGTCTGCTGCTGTCACCTACTGTAAAATTACTGTGTGGTTCTCATGGACTGGACTCTGCAAACTAAGAGCCTGGAAGATACTGAGGATTTCTCATTCCCAGGAATAAAAATACTTGGTGTGGAAAACACTCAGGATCTGGCCCAACTGCAGGATAGTTATTTCAGTTTCTAAGATTTATAAATGTTAAATATTATTATTATTCTTCCTGATATTGTAATGGAATGCCTTTTAATGTGTTTTGCAGAGCTCTGTTAGAAGGGGAGAGCAACCAGTGGATTATTACATGGAGAGATCAGCATAGAGGGAAATTGCCTCAAGGTAAAAAAATGAATATTAAAAAATTAATATTGAATTAAATTAAATATAACTGGAAACTATTCTTTTATAGTATTCCTGAATAATATTTTATGTGAGTTTATTGCAAAGCGAATATTGGTTTTGAGTGTTAATATTTTAAATCCATCTAGTGCTGTTGTATATGAGATAATGTATAAAATCATGACTCAAATGGAGAAGGTAAGTAGGGAGTGATGTTTCATAGCTCTAACAATGCAAGAACTTTTGGATGTCCTTAGGTCTTCAGAGACGATAAAGAAAGAGGTAGCTAAAACAACCTGTAGTTAAAACCATGGAATTCATCATCCTGAAGTATTGCAAGTGTTAAAAAGTTTACATGGGTTAAAGAGAAATTTTAGCAAAGTAATGAAAGAAAAATTAAAGACTTACTAAACATAAAGATACCATTTCTATCTTAGGAGCTGCAAATCTCTGGAGGCTGTGAGAGTATACCAGGGAAGTATCACTATTTACTTGCCCTGTTCCCTATGTATCTACTGTTGGTCTCTGTAAACAGGATGCTAGACAGAGTGGACCTTGGATCTGGCTGCTGTGGCCATTGTTGTGGATAACAGAATTAACCTTGGTTATAATCCTGAGTTTAGTAATGTGTGGTCTTAAAATCATCAGACTGTCCTAGACAGTGGTCCCAGAAGAGATTTGGTGGCTGTGTCTATAGTAGTTTAATGAAATGGAATAGTACTTATGCTGGAACACCTAGAGAACTGCCTGTGCTGTTAAATTGTTAGCACTCTCCCTGGCACAGTTTGGATCTGGACTAGCCAGTGCTTTTACAGACCATGCTCAGGCAGATTCAGTGGTTACCACAGACCAGGAAACACTATCAAAAGTCAGAGGAGATGTGGCTTTTTACAAGTAGATTCAAGCTGTGCAGTGCTGGTTTGTCTTAGAGCCAGTGATGCCTGGTACAGTATATTGAATAGTATAGGCATAGTCTTAAAGGTTCTTTATTTCTCTCCCTTGTTGTACCTTCCTGTATCTTGTGGCTATGAAAGGCTGTATTTATGTTTTTTTATTTCCAGTATGTGGTGTCAGGTGTGCCATTAATTCTCAATAGGAACTCAGAAACTTTGGGCCTCTTGTACTGATGAAGAAAAAAAAAAAACAAGTCTAGGGTATTAGCATGCATTATTAAATAAGAAGTTGTATGTGTAAATGGGCATTAATATAAATAATAAAGGTGTAATTCCTAGGTAAATGCTGTAATTCCCAGTAGCTCACAACAGGTAAAATAAGCAAGAACTTGCAACTTAGTAAAAAGCTTTGCTTTCAGTTTTCATATCAATTATGCATAGATGTAAATGTAATGTCTAACTTGCAGGAATGTCTTTACAAAGCTCCATTGAAAATGAACCCATTACTTCTTTCAAAAATTCAGTATAAGATTTCTTAGTTCATACCCTCTGTTTTTTATTATTTTAGATACCAGCTATTATTTTAATGCTTGGTTACCTATGCTCTTTTTGCAGATATTATAAACACTTCATATAACTACACTGATATTTACTCTACTTATCAAGAAAGAAATAGAAATAAAACTTCACCAGCTGTCAGGATCACTGACACAAGACACCGAATGCCAGTGGCAAATATTAGCAGTTCTGCACGTTACTCAGCCCAGTCAACACAGGCTGGATCACAGACCACAGGTAGTGGAAGAGCTTTTGGAAGGGATGTACTTGATTCAACATATCGCCCTTCAACAACTTTTACAAAGGATGAAAGGATTGTCACAGACCACAAAGAATTAAGAACATTTACTCCATCCTACAGTAGCTGGAAAAACACTGAAATGCAGCAAAAGACAATTCCAGAAAGAAAGAAAACAGAAGTTACAACTTCATCCACAGTATCTGTTTCGAAAGAATCAGCACATGTTGAAAAATCAGACAAGGACCACAAACCTGACACAAAGCCAGGGGTTTCTGAAACCACAACAAAACCAAGCTTCACTAGATTTCCTACTTATGAGTTTCATACCAATCTAAAACCATATAAATATGAAGAAACCATAACTGAGACTCGGACCACACTAAAAGAAAAAGGAGGAGACAGCAAAACAGCTGAAGAGAAAAAATCTCTGCTGAAAGAAAAAGATAAGCTAGAGAAACAAACAAAGGAGGACAAAGAGAAAACTGATAAGAAACCTTCTAGAGAAGAAAGAAGTGTTGATTTTGGAAGGAAGACTGAGCAAAGAAAATACATCTACGAGGAAGTTGTTAACCAGAAGTTGTCTGATTCCAACAAAGCATCTCAGAGTAATAAAGACACGAGGTTACACGGTGTTAAAATTTCCACAGGAAGGGAAGCAGGTGACCATGTAACTAAGCCTGCTGAAATTCACCAAGTGAGTGTTTCAGAAGACTCCAGCCTGAAACATGAAGAGCGAACTAGTGACTTAAATAATAAAATGGGAGCTCTGTCAACTGAAGATATAGCAGAGAATATTGTTGCTGACATTCTTAAAAGTTTTACACAGCCTTCTAGTTCACAAGTATCAACAGACACAAAAGTGACCTATTTTAATAAGAAAGAACAACCAGATGATGGGAAAATAAAGACTGAGATCACAGTGCAATCTCAAGTTCAAGAAAACATAGATATTTCTGGTGAAGCTGACGTGGGAGGTCTGTCAAACCAGAATGTAGGAAAAGTGGTTCGGGAGGGTGTTGAGGGAACTCCTTCCAAAGAGGAGATAGAAGATATAGTGCATCATGGCCTGAAAGGAAACGAGGGCAGAAAGAACATCTCTGTTAATGTTGAGATTGTAGAGGAGCCACTAGATTATGCCACTGATGAAAGGACTGATTTTTCAACACCTTTTGAAGTAGAGGAAGTGGAAGACACGTTCCCTGAGAGAGAGAGGCGTTACGGGGAGGAGGAGGAGGAGCACATAACGTTCACCTATGAAGATGTGAAAAAGAAGAAACAACGTCATGAGAGTTTCACTCATGTGGAAGAAGTCACCGAGGAAGATGATTCACCTATTGAACAAAAATATTTTGTATCTGTTCCTGATGAGCATCCTATTATTAATGAGAAAGACGATGACTCAGTGTATGGGCAAATTCATATAGAGGAAGAATCCACTATTAAATATTCTTGGCAAGATGAATTTTTGCAAGGCACACAAAGTAAGAGAGATGAAGGTGTAAGCTCTCCAGAAGAAACCTATCGAGTGGTAGGGGAGGAAGCGAGTGCCCATATTTTAAAAGAGTCTCCAGAAGCTGAAACATCCCATGTTGAATCCACTGTTATTGAAAAAGAAATTAAGATTCCCCACGAATTTCAGACTTCAATAAAAGGGCTTTTATCAAAGGAAACAAAGGACCCTAAACATCGACTGAAGGAAGCTTTGGAGCAGTTGGAGGGCAGTCTCCCAGAAAGTGTGAAAGATGAGCTGTTTGCATTAACAAAAGAAAATCAAGCTGACTCTAGTAGCTTAGAATTTGATATAAAAAAAGTTGATCAAGCAGAGGATGGTGGCTCGGTGACAATTGTTGCTGAAGTCAATTTGTCACAGACCCTCAGCACTGATGAATTTGATGCAGCTCAGCTTGGTGAAGTAATTGCAAGCGAGAAGGCAACGTTGAAAAAAGATAGCTCGGAGACAGTTGTTGATGGTAGAAGGAATGTAGATGTTTCTTCCCACAGTGATAAATACATTGCTGTGGCTGATCAAGAAATCTATAACTCATCCACAGTGAGGAGGAGTGGTGGTGCAGGGTATCATACCACTGAAGAAGTTATTTATGATGATTCGGTTTTGGAAACTGCAGATTTTGGAGAAGTTTCTCGCTCGGTGCAATCAGCTGATGACACCAAATCCATGAGGCATGTAAAGGTTCATCCAGCAGAAGTTCAGAGGTTTGAGCAGATTGTCTACAAAGGGCCTGGTTCTGAAACTGTGGAGCTCAGTGCTACAGAAGATCTTGTTCAAACAGAAGGATCATCAGAGTTTAGCCGATCTGTGAAGCATTTTAAAATGGGTCCTAAAGAAATCCAAACCATGGAAGAAGTAATTTATTCAGGCCCTATTACTACAACCATAGAAGAGATTGATTCTGGAAATCTTTCCCAGAAATCCTCAACAGACTTCAACAGGTCCACAAGAAGTGTCACAGTAGGATCAAGACAGGTAACTGAAGAAGTCTCTTTCGAAAGACCTGTTTCAGACTCTCTGGAGCTCAATAGCTCAGGCAGTCTATCTCAGACAGAAGGGTCTGTGGATGTCAGCAGATCAGTAAGGCACTTCAGATTAGGTCCAAAAGAATTTCACACTGAGCAAGTTATCTTTGAAGGACCAATCTCTGGTAAAGTGGAGGTCAGTGACTCTAGAGACTTCTCACAGGCACAAAGTTCAGTCAGACACATTCAGTTGGGTCCCCAAGAGTTTATGACAGCTGAAAAGATTGTCTATCAGGGGCCTGTCTCTGAGCACACAGAAATCAGTGAACTGGAAGATGGGACTCTTTCAGAAGGCTCCACAAAGCGCTTTAGAATAGGTCAAGTGGGAGTTAAAACCACTGAACAAATCATATATCATGGCTCCCTTTCTGATACTCCAGAGCTCATGAACAAAGAAGGACATCTTTCAGAGAATGAAGGAAGCTCTAACATCAGATCTTACAGGCATGTTAAAATAAGCCCTGGAGAAACTCATGCTGAGCAAATAATCTTTACAAGCCCTGTTTCTGAAACACTGGAAGATCTTTCACAGATGGAAGAGTCATCTGAGAGCAGTAGGTCTGTAAAGCACATTAAAGTAGGATCCAAAGAAGCATCTTATAGTTTTCAAATGGATGTTTCCAATATGGGTGGAATATCTACAATAAAAAGTGGAGAACAGCAAGCAACAGTGCTTGTGTCCAATCAGCAAGACCCTTCTGTTAGTCAGATTGTAATTGAAAGTGACCAGATTGTAGGAAACAAAAATCAAACAGGCTACGTTCTCTCCAGTTTTTCTCAAGATCATGGTGAAAATGTAGTGGAAAAATCATTTTTTGATAGAACTGTACAGTTGCAAAGTATGGTAGACCAAAGTTCAGTTGTTTCTGATGAAAAGAAAGTTGCTTTTCTCTACCTGGACCGTGAGGAGGAAGATGATGATGATAATGATGGACAGTGGTTCTGAAAGGAAGTCTACTTAGTAATTTGTTTATACAGATTTTTGATTATCCTTTTTTTTAAAGAAAAAAAAAAAGGAAAAAAAGGGATGAGGAAGCATTCACACTATTTAGATTATTAATAGTGGACTGAGAAGTATTGAATCTAAACCTCTATCTATTCAGCACACTTCTTACATTATTGGAAATTGTGTCCAATAATTTCAGATTTCTCTACCCAGGGAGACAGGAATTTGCTACTGGGGAATTGAAAGGATTGTACTTTGTGTTTGTTTTATAGCAAGTCAGCTAATCAGTGTGTGCTTGAATAGGATTTTTCCATTACTTTTTAAAATACTGTATTGTACTTGGTAACTAAAATATTCAGAAATTCTATTTAAATCTTAAGCTACTAACCACAAATATAACAGAATATAAAACTAAGGAGAGTGGTAGGTAGCTGATTTTCAGTTCTGTTTGTGTACTTATCTGCAATACCTAATGAAAACATTAAGATACAGTTACTACAGCTATGAAAAATAAATACGATTCTATAGGATCAAAGTAAGAATAGCAAGAATTGATAAGAATAATTTGTATAGCTAGAATGCAGTGGGAAGAAAGAGGTAACACTGAAGCAAGAATTTCTCACAGTATTCATAATGAGAAATAGTGGTTTTTATGGTTAGACAGTAGTACATTTAAAAGCAAATGAAAAAACTAGGCTTGATATTATTTGCACTGAAGTGAGGTTCAGTGGCTGTTCATTAGTGACAGCAACTCAATTTAAAACTAGGTATTGCTAAAGGTAAGTGAGAAGTGTCAGACATTATTGCATAATGCCTAGTTTCTGAAGACAGTGAAATTAGCTAATCTGTGTCCTGTTCTGGAGAAAACTTGTAAAAATGGCATTGATGACACTTAATATCCTTGTGCCATTTCCAGATCTTCCTTTCTTTGTTTACAAATGACACGATGCCCTTTCCAATTACGAGCCCTGAAAACCCAACCTGAGATTTGAGTGTTCCTTATTTTTCTTTTTTTCTAATTGTAACCTTTGCCTCGGGCTAAAGTTGGTTTCTACTTAAATTATTTGAAAATAAGCTAATTTCACTCGGGTTGCACATTGGTTAAATGAAGGACATGATTTAACTTCACAATGATAATTCAGTGACTTGGAAGCCCGGATCAGCCCCCGGAGCTGCACTGAACTCTGCAGCACCAGCAGAAAGCAAAAATAGCAGCCCAAGTATTTTTGTCACTGAGGTAAGAAGATACCATTCTGGACACATAACAAGATATAAGATACACAGATGAGAAGCTGCTATTTTTACACGCACACATTCACTCACTCACTCTCTCTCACACCTTCTCTGCAGAGTTGAAACATCCGTATCCGGGCGGCTGCATTGGGCCGGTGGTCTCTGACTCCCCATTTTTTCCCTGTGGTTATCTAGGTGTAGTTTTGTGTGTGCTAATCCAGATTAGAGTCCAGTTAAACTGCCATAGTCTGGCATGGCTAGTCACCTTTCAGATGCCTTAGTATTAACAGAAGGTAGATTTTTCAAAACTGGCTGCTGCTTCCTGATATTGAATGTAAACGCAAAGCTCCAGAGAAGCTCCCTGCTGACTGACAGGTCGTGCTGTTTCAGAGATGGGACAGTTGAATTGTTGTGTGCCTTATGTACCAAGCTTGAAACTGTGCAGAACTACCTGTTCCAAAGATTAACTCATGAGGTTTATCTGCACTACAACATTTTCTGTATGTTTTCCTCGTTTTGTCTAAGCGTGAGGAGCAGTGGAGGTGGGGGCTGAATGTTTTTCCATCTGGTACCATGACATAACTTGTTGCAACTGGAAGTGTAACAAACAGCTGGAAAAATGAATAGGAAACTGAGCTGTGTAACCAACAAGAACAATAGGTTTCTGTACTTAAAAGATCAATAGATTTATTGATACCATGTGGAATCTTTGACAGACATGCTCCTTAGGAAGAACTAAACCAAAACTCTGGTATCTTCATCTTCACCTGCTCAGAGGATTATCATGTCAGATGAAGGAGTAAACCAGTGAGGAGCAAGTGAATCATACAATGCAGATGGCCTTAGCACTAAAGGAGGGGAAAACAAAATATCAGTATTGTTTCCACTGAGGCAACAACAGCTCTTTAAAAATTCTTTTATGTATCACTTGTCAGATGTAGTAGGTTGTACCAAGATCTGTTTCTTTTTTGATTGTCTAGAGTGGAAAAAAAAAAAGTTCTGTGTACTTTAGTTCTATCTAAGATCAGAATTTTGATCAACTGTTGGAAAGTTAGTTTATCATAGGGAACTGGAAATGTGCATTAGTGTGACATTTGAAGATGTCCCCAGTTCCTTGGCATCAGCACTTCAGGCTGTGATACCAGGGCCATAGGTACATGCAGTAC
Organism: Chaetura pelagica; assembly: GCF_000747805.2. Lineage (NCBI taxonomy): Eukaryota > Metazoa > Chordata > Aves > Apodiformes > Apodidae > Chaetura > Chaetura pelagica. The sequence continues at coordinate 2,530,569 of NW_009952879.1, read as the reverse complement.
CAGTGAAAGCAAAGACAACCTACTGACTGTCTGGTGTACTAACTCACCCAGCCTGTGGCTGGAAGGATTGGTGATACAACTTTGGTCAGCATGCACTTCTGAAGCTTACTCATATAAGCTGTGCTTTTCATTAAATACATTAAATTTATTGCTGCGTTTGAATAAAACAAAATGCTTTAAAAATATAATTAATAATTGGGGGAAGCGGGGTAAAAACTATATATTTATATGCTGATATAGATCAGAAGTGGGGCACTGTGTTCCAAATGTGTAAACCACTGGTCTAGAAAGCAAATATAGCACAGAATATTAAGACAGATTTGTGAGAGACCTAGAAGACTGTATTGACTGATGTTTGTGAATCGCAGGTGTTTAAAAAGACGGTAAGAATGTTGAAACTGGGCTGCTGTCAGCTGTGTGAAACTGCAGGCAGCTTGTGTTTTGGTCGTTTGCAATGGAACTGCATTTTTTTGTGGTGGTATAAGATTTGTGATTTTACACTTTTTCACTCTTGAGTATTAAACAATCAAAATCAATGCAGATGTTTCTCTTTCTTCCTGTCTGATGTTTTTAAGGCTTCATTGTCAAAGAAAGGATTTAATGTCTAAAAAGATCTTTCTCTAAGGCTTCTCAGATTGATGAGTTAATTGTGGTTCAAAGAACGCATGTGTTTTTCTATCCAGCCAAGGATACCTCTTTCATGTTGATAACAGAAATGATGGCCAAACATAGCTTAGTCTTTATTGCACCTATAACAAGATGGATGTACAAGTGGTGGTTCTTGAGTTCAGCAGCAGGTAGTGGGAGAGGGAGAGTATAAAAGACCATAGAAGGTGGAATTCCTGGAGATGTCAGCATCATAGTCTTCCTTGGATCCTGGGATTTCAATAAGGTAAGTCTGAACTTTTATCCTTTTCTAACAAAGAAAACCTTTTAATGCATTTTTACACCTGAAATGGAAAAGGAATTTTTTTTTTAAACAGTACCTCTCTATGCTGTGAAATTTATTTTTCTATTTAATCAGACTTTATTTGTAATGAAGTAAATATCATGCCTTTAACCCAATTTTCTGTTGATAAAAGAAATGAGTCATAATGGGTTTTTTTGTGTGGAAGAGTGAGAGTTTCTAAAGAGCTTCATCCAGTTTTAATTCACTGAGGAAAAAACCACACAGTTCTCCCTTTCTTGCAGCACAGAGAAAAACAATACGTGAAGCTATGTCTGAATCACAGCATATTCTGAAGATGGCTAAATGCTCAGCTAAATAGTTTCCACTGAAACTGGCCTTTGTCAGAAATGTGTCTGAATAGTAAGGAATGGGACTCTATGGGTTGCTATTTAATACACTTTTATTTGGTTTTGGTTTCCTGATTTTGGCACATCAGTTGTGATAACATTTTAAAAGATGCCATGAAAAGATGGAGGTTTCTGAGCATTAAAATCTAAAAGAGAGTGCTTAAAATTAAATGGGAAAGAAAGGGTGTTTATTCATACTCCAAACTGAAATGGTTAAAATGGTACAACTCTTTCTTCCTTATGTATCTCTGCACCCAAATGTGAGCAAAAGAATAAGCAACATGCCCAACAAACAAGGAAAAGTTTTTTTCTTTAGCTAGGAGAAACTCTGGGTTTTGGAAGGTGCCATCTCCAGCTGCTGGGTTATCACAAACCACTTGGTTTTAATTTCCAAACAACAATGTAAAGCTGCTGTGGCAGGAATGTACATCTGGAATCTAGCCTACTTTGTTCAGCTACAGACCCCATTTCTCAGGTGAGAATTAAGAGATGCTGAACCCTAATACTAGGTGGAATTGGCAAAACTGCTTTCATGCAAACAAGAGACACAGAGCATTCATAATAGACAGGAGAAATTGAACAAGTTCCTTCATTTTTGTTGGGAATGAGAAGCCTGTGATACAGGCATTGTCTCCTGATGGTAAAGTTGTGCTTTGGGACAACAGTTAGAATGAGACTTGAGGTGGGTTGATGTTACACTGTGTTGGTCTTTCTTAATTGATCTTAATTAATCAGGCAGAGAGGTAAAGATTATAGTTAATTACCAGATCAACCTTGTTTGCCATTTTAGTTCTGTGTTGCAGAGAGCATATGCCTGCAGGATACCCAGCTATTTCATACAAGTCTGTAAAAAGGCAAATTCTCTTCATAATTTTAAACTGCTGCTTTTGGTTGGTGGGTTTTTTTCTCATCATTTTGGCTTTAATTTACTCAGTCCTTGCATCCTCCTGTGAAAACAAGGAGATGCTGTATGACCATCTCTCTCACTATTTGCTTTTATCACTCAAGCAGAGGAGTTAACCAAGAGAATTACTGATTTATTTATTTATTTTTTATATGTTAGGAATAAAACTGAAGGTGTACATATCTGCTTAATTTTCACTTGCTGCTTTGATTAATTAAGAGGGGTTGATGGTGGCACATAATGAAATCACTTCAGGCAATGGCTGTAAAATCAGTGACACATCTGACATTTAGTGGAGGAAAAAGTCTGAAGAGTTACTAATCTGAACTGCTGCCCTGGGAACTTTCCAACAGTTTGACTCATCTGTCTGTTCCATCAGGCATTTGTGTGAATCTTCTGCCTAAATATCTCTGAGAAGTGCAAAGAAACATAGGTTGTAACAAGGTGCAAAAAGATGCTCAGCCAAGAAGGGATCTAACTAAAAACTCATTCTAAATGTGTCAGCAGTTTCTTGAATTGCTATCAATCCTTTTTTTTATTGTGGCTGCCAAATGAGATTTGTCAGTGAAGGCAGGGCAACATATAATTCAACAATATGCATTTCTTAGACTGGAGTAAATGATAAAGGGAACTCAAATATGTTTTCCTCTAGTATATGTAGATGTATTGAAAAATACTGTTACTCTGAGTAATGCAGTTAGTCCTATTTAGTCAAACTAAATAAGAATATGGTTGATTTAATTAAATCTCTCAGCTCTCAGAAAAGCATTGCCTCTGGAGCTTTGCATTGAGGCAGGAGAGTGATTAGAATAACTTAGTATTTGCTATCACATTACTATGAAGTAAAGTATTTTTAGTGTAGATGGCTTTGGCTGCACAGTGGGGATTGTTTACATAAATGCTAGTTACTTTGCTATCATTGATAATGCAGACCAGATTCTGCTCAGCAAGGGGTGTTTTGGTGAGAGCTTGATTGAAAGTTTATTATATATTTTGTTTTGATTGCATGTTTACATATATTTGGGTCACAATATTAGTCCTTGGGGAGTCAGGGGGTGAGAAGCAATTTTGAGGATCTATGTTCCAACACTGTACTTACTAAATCTGAAAGTCAAGATTCTAGGAAAAAAATATACCTTTCCAGATCAACTCATACAGTTGGAAAGTAAAACAAATGGTTTTGGGCACATGGTTCATTTCTGTTCTTATGAGACGGATAAGTTTATTTATTCTCACTTATGTGATATTCTCCTGTTGAATCCATCATGTGCTGGGTATTATATCCATAGACAGAGCTAAAGTGGTGCTATTTATCCAGAGCCTGCTTCATCCAAATGTTAAGCTAACAGTACATGAAATTTATTTTTAATAACTGATTTTATGCAACACTATAAAGTATTAACCTTTTAATTTTGCTGTTACCAGGTAGATCCAAATGTAAAGAGTGTGCAGAGATCCATGTTTCAAATGCCAGGGATACTTGATTCAAAGGTTGATCTTGTTTCTGCAGTGGGAGGAAATCTGAATGCTCAGCCCACTGGCTCTAAAGGTCAGGAGTTAATGTCAATGCTCAGTATATTGAAAATATTTGCAAGCACCTTCCCAGACTTTAAGTGGTAGCAACTGAGAGATGGACGTTAACATATAGTAACTGGCACTACATCTGAAAAATCTAATGTTGTCTCATTATCTTACTGAGTCTTCATGGTAAAATATACACCTAAGGATCCTGTAGTGGTTTGAAGCAGGACAGAGAGAAAGAAGAGAAAAAGGGGATTCTGGAAACTGGTGCTGTAAAAACATGCTACAGAACAGCAGAGAACATACATAACCCCTCTCTGTGTATTCTCCTTTAATTAAATAGCCTGAATCCCAGATGAGATGAGCAGATTGAAAGCTGTAACTTTTTCAGTTTGGTATTTTAAGACACTTCTCTTACTCAGCAGCAGGGAGCTGTACCCTAAATACAGCCCAGGTACTTCACAGGTGATACACAGTAATGGAATGGAATAATCTACAATGGTAGATTGGTACTGAACAAAACTGCAGATAGTTAATCCATAGACACATCTTTGCTAACCATCAGTGTTTCTTTGAAGGGGTGAAGAGTTAAGGTTCAGAATTCCTGTAACCTAAGAACTAGCAACGTTATGAGGATGCTTTTCTGATAGGTAAGATGTACCTTTGCAAAATGTATTTATTCTGTAAGATCCCATCTCATTGCATGGGAGATGATTTGGTTGGATAGCTGATAATCTAGTTTTTCCTTGTGTGGGAGAGTAATTATATATAAGCATACAGCAGTAGTGGTGTTTTGGGTTTTTTATGTATTATGGCTATAAAATCTGTTTTCTGAAGCCTCAGTAGAAATCCTTCCTATAGGTTATTACGCAATTTGTATTGCTGAGAAGGTGAAGAAAAACTTGAGGGCTTGGGGGAAAGAAAGCTTTATCACATTTTTGTATCAGTCTTCAAATGAAGCCCTGAAGAACCATTAGTTTTTCAGGGCAAGCAGGTTCTTTGAGCTGATCATTGATTAAAGCTGCTTCCTGCTAAAGCACTACTGTCTCAACTTCCAATTTGCTTTTTGTACTGAAGAGCCAGAGCAGTTGGCACATTCAAACCTACATCTGGAAAAACTTCTATTGAAATGGTTTCCCAAAAGCTATGCTGGAAGCTACCCCTGCAGCTGCGTTTCTAGTGCAGAATGGTCATTTAAAATCAACAGCCTGTGCTAGGGAGACTTCTGGCCTCACTTTTTCAATCCTGATGCAGACAACGTTTGTGGCTTGGATTTAGCTTTTAAAGTTCTTCTTGTCAGATGTTTCTACTCAGCATCAAGTTAGTTGCTGCAAAGGAACAGTTTGCTCACCTAACACTGAAATTTTTTTTTAGTTGTATTAATTCCTTAAAGGGAAATGTAACACAGCCCAGGTTGTCTTTAATAACTAAGTACATCTTATTTTGCACCATGGTTCAATTAAGAGTAAATACCATAGCCATGGGTTAAGCTGGTGTCATAAAATCTAAATTGGAGATGTGCTGTTTAGTTTATGTGACACCAAATATGGTTTTGCTTACTTATTGTTAAAAATAGATTAACCTCATTTTAAGCAAGGGAATTAATTTTATCTCTGTACATTAACACTAGGGAAAAACAGATCTATAAAACTTGTTTTGGTAGAATTCCTAAGTGGATAGAATTCTGTGTCAGAACATAAGGTAAAACATGGTGTTCTGTAATAGATGTATTAATTTCCCCTTTTCTGGAAACTTAAAAAATTAATTATTAATATAATTCCACTGAGTTGCTAAATTAAAGTAAAATTGCTTAATGTAAAGCAGTTGCTGATAGGCCATTCAGTACACTGATGGCTTCTGATCCCTCTCATCCTGGCACAAATGCCTTTCAGCTTGGGATGTTATTCAGGAGTTTGGGGAGAGCAGAAAAAGCCTGTTTCTTAGCAATTATATGAACATGGTATGATTTGCAAAGAATGGCTGATGGTTGGGCTCTGATCCCACATCATTAGAGTAAATAGTAAGCTAGACATGAACTTGATGTGAGACAAGATCAAACCCATAGCAATGCAACCTGGTGACTCCCTTCTGGGAGAATAAGAGGAATAAGTCTGAAAATACTGTTTTTGGAAAACAAGCCATGACAACCCCTCTTTTTTTGTCTTGAAGCAGAGCAAGTATTTTGTGATATCATAAATAAAACACTTCCTGCTGGGAAGAGCAGAAGGGAGGAACCTCCCATCCTCAGTGCCTGTGAACCACCAGCCAAATTCCCAAGGGCGTAGGAGGGCTCTGACAGATGGGCTCTGTCACTTGAGGAGGTTATAGCCCCCAGTTATCTGCCAACAATTAGCTAGCACTGCATCAAGGACAACAGAAGGAGACACGTACAAGTTCTTCAGCTTCTGCAGTTCACAGCCATGAGTGTCAGCTTAGACTAAAACAGGTAATGATTCTATTTCTATTTAAACCACACAGCTGGCCATGACCCAAGCAGGTGAACTGTCTTCTATCTTCTATCTTCTATCTTCTGTCTTCTTCCTGCTCCAGCAGGAACCTGGCATCTCAGTCCTGTACCTTGATGATCTAACTGATGTCTGCTTATTGCCACAATCCATGACTCACAGCAGGGCAAAGTAGGGAAGTCAGCAGCAGCGTCTCATGGTGGAGAAGAGTATCTGCCTCCTACCACAGCCAAGGTTTCAGAAGTGATGACAAATGAGTTAGATACAGGTTAATATAAGATGGCAGAGCTGCAAAATGTAACTTTTTCCATGAGTTATGGAGTGCAGGTGCCAGCATCAGATTCTCCAGCAGAATCAGTCAGCAGCAACTACAAATATGGGATTTGTTTTCACTGCTTGTTTCTGCACTTCCCTTGTTCTGTGGAGGATTTGCATGAGCCAAGTTCCTGTTACCAAAATGAAGAACCCTGATTCATTACCAAAACTCAGCCAGAGTCAAATCTGCCAGGGTATAAGTTGCCCATCTGAAAAGCATCTTCATAACACTGCCAACTCTTAATGGTTATACCTGCTTAGGTTTCATGTGTGCTGTATTTGTGTGCTCTTTTACCCATCCTGTGCCCCTCTGTTACTTCTGGGCCAAGATCCCTGTATGTCACTGTTGGAATTCCTGGCCCTTCTTCCAGAAGCACAGTTGCTTTTTGTGAGTGTAACAGTGAGCAAAACATTTCAGAACTGGTGGTCAGAGAAGAGAGGAAAACATATAAACTCTTACGCAATCTAATTAATTTCAATTTTTGTTATGAATTAAGATGAAAATAAATCCTACTGTTTCTACAGCCTCAAGTGATTTGAATGCAAATATAGGTCTGGACACTGGGATAAAATGTTAAGTGAACTTGCAAAATCAATACACTGAAAGTGAAGCTGCTGTAGTGTCAGAAACACTGAGCTGTTTAGATTTGGAGATGATATAAGCACTTCCTATGAAAATACTATACATTTGTTGAATTATATATTATTTATTTTATTAAGTGGCAAGCAAGTAATGTATTATAACTGGTTCTTTAATGAAAAAAAATATATTTTTCTTGCTTGACTTTCAATGGTAGGGATTAAATGTTGAAAGCCAGTGGCATTCAGCATGCTCCATGTTAAACCTCTGATGATTGCCTCAAAGGAGTGCATTATACAAGGCATTTCTGGACAGAAGTGTGAACAGGAATTTGGGTTCTATTCCCACATCCTTCCTTACTTTTAATGAGCATTCTTAACAAAATCACATGAGTATTCTGAATCCCAGTTTAATAATCTTTCAAATGAATTTTAAAAACACCAACAGGCTTAACGAGGCATAGTAGTGTTTAGAAAACATTTTGAGATCATCATATAAGAGGTGCCATAAAATTGTGATACCATCATTCATACCATAAATTGTAAGGGAAGTACTAATGTGTTTTGCATAGCATAAAGGATGATGTATACAAGCATGAAATACAAATTGGGGAAGTTTACAGCAATTAGAAATTATTCCAGAACAACTGTGAACATGGCCCAAATCAGCTATTGAAATTTAGTATAAGTAGCCTGGTACTGAACTGTGACAATTGCAACTTGGGGAAGAAGAGCAGATTTAGAGATGTCTCTGTGCCTGGTGCCTGAGGTGTTGTGCAGAATCTGTATTCAAATGCTCTTTAAAGAGCACAGTCTGGAAGGGGCTCAAGCATTGAAAAGCAAAGAGGGAAACAATTCCAAACAAGGCTGCCTGAGTGCAGCTCTGTTGTTGGTATCACCCTTTGAAGGTTTACACTGAAGTGCTCTTTGTCTTACCAGCTACTTCAGATTCATATAATTTATGGAAAGAGCTATAAACAAAAGGCAAATGTCTTGAATGCTTTTCAGTGCTGAGAAGTGTTATTTTAAAAGTCTGACACCAGCTGACACTGGCCACCCTGGTAAGGCCAGTCTGCCTCAGGTTATCATCCTTTTGCAGGCCAGCATAGTTGAAAAGAGCTACAAGGTTGTTATTTGTTGACCCCTCTCCACATCCGTTGTGCATCCAGAAGAGTTGTATGGAGAAAAGTACCCAAATGTTTCTGATATAGCTGTTCCTGCAGCCATCTGAACCAGTATGAGCAGTTACCCAATACAGCCTGTGAAACTTGGAACTGGGAGAAAATGTACTTATATTCTAAAGACTTAGGGAAGATGATAATTTGTGGCCTCTGTCTTTGGAGTATTAGGATGTCCAATTAAAATAGTCGTCATTAAAACATGAGAACCTTGATAAGTGACCCTCAGAATGGACATCTCTGCCCTTCTCACCTCTGGGAATTATTGTCCATGGAACTTCTGTGCTTCAGGATGTAGTCCAAAACATTTTTAATTTTTTCACTCTTTTCTTCAATCAGCCTCACAAGAGAAGGATGATCTGGCTGTAGAAATTTTATGGCTGCACTAACACTAGTGGATTTCTTACCCTTTTAAGGAAGTTCTCTCTGTCGTCTCAGATTTGTAAATAGCTCCAGGAAATTAAAACACTTAAAAATCTCAAGTGGACAATTTACATGTACAGTTGCTGTTTGCTGGGAAAAGACCTGACTAGTAACCTGGAGGTTGTATTAAAAATTGTTTAGTAAATGGAGAAGTGGAAGAGAGGAAGCCATTGCACAGGTTATTAATGAATGTGTAAAGCATCATAAACAAACAAGCTAAGTGAGTAAAGCCTCTCTCATAACAACAACAGTGGCTGTGGTATCTGCATGGGGGGGCCTCACAGATTGATTTTATCAACTGTCCTGACCTGCCAAGACAAGTGTCATTTCCTTACAGTGGTGGAAGTAACAACTAGGGGTGCAGAGTGAGAAACTAGCTCAATAGTAAAAATACTAGTGTGTTGTCAATACTGTCTTGGTCACAATTCTAAAACAGCACATTTTGAGCTGCTATGAAGAAAAATAACTCTTATCTCAGCCAGGCTGAGAACACCTTGCAAATCTGTCAGATTCTGAAGTACTTTTAAACTAGTATACAAACTGTGTACAAGTATTTTTCTTCCAATATTGAAACTAAACAGTTAAACAGTGCCCAAGAATGCTGCATTACAATTCACAATAAAGACTGGAAAATAAAACCATCTTCTTGAAGAAGGGGAAGGAATGCTCTGATGTATCTTAACAAGGATCCACAATACTAAATTTAACAGAGCACCATGCAACAAAAGTTCACAGCTAGTTCTCTGCAAGATGCTGCTTCTGTCTGAACAGGGCAGCCCATCGTGGCATAACTTCCATCCTTACTGAACAAGGAAATTCCTCTTTTCATGCTACAACTTCTAAGGTTTTTGGACTCTTTCTATTGGGTATTGATCAAATTCAAACACTTCATGACAGCAGCAGAGGTCAGAACACCAAGACTCATCAAAGCACTTATGTTGTGATGCTTTTATCTACTTAACTTTGCTCATTTCCCTTTTAGCTTTTATTTTTCAATGTTCTTGTTGTGCATTGATCCTTGACTTCATCTTCCAGCAAGGAGAAGTATCTTTGGTAGTTGTTTCATGTTGTTTCAGTACAGTCCTTTCCCTAAGCAACTGAAGGAAAAGGATTGGATGTTTTTCAAACCCAAGGGCTTTGCCATTCACTGTGTATTGCTTTGAAAATCATGTGAAGAGGTCTGGGAGGGAACACCTGCAAATGAAAGAAGGGAAGAATTATGTGCTTAACTGACAGAGTTTTCCCTGCATCACAGATGGCCAAGTCATTGAGAGCTGAGCCCCCTCTTCAGCAAAATAAAACTTATCCTGTCATCAACCCATACAAGCTTGACACACGCAGTTAATGCTGGCATACTGTACCCCATCAATCTTCCATGGAAGTGTGCTTCTCCATTTCATAATATCCCAACACATTATCAGCTTCCTGTCTTTTTCCACTTACTGAAGGGTATTTTAAGACTATTTAGACTGATTTTTAAAAAAACATAAAATAGAGCCCAAACCTGTTTTCCTAATCCATACTAATCTCTGAGATAAAATTTCTGAGAGGATACACAGTGCATAACAAGAAATCAAGTATCTTTGGCTTTTCTGTTTTGCCCTTGGAAACTAGCAGATCTACTTTTAGGTCTCCCCAACACACAGAACCTCCAGGCATATATTGAAGCTATTCCTAGTGTGCTCAATAAAGGGAAAGGTCAGACCCAGCAGTAACCAGAGGAAGGGTTTATGTGAAAAGGAGAAACCCTGCAAGCTCTCCAACAGCAGATCTCCTGCTGGTCTCAGAAGCAGAAGATTTCTATATCTGACTTCACTATAACAGGTTCCACAATATGCTTGCATAAATCAAAGAGCTGTTTATACACCACGCTTCCCCCCTTCACTATTTATATTCACTTGAAAAGAAATATAGCTCACCACCTGGCTCGTTTCTATCACAATGTAACAGGCTGCAGAGTTAGGACCCTTCTGAAATGAATGGCAGGATAAAATAACAAAAACGGTCACTCTTACACAACAAGGGTATTTGGCACCTCACTTGGAACTTTTCCACAAGAAGTACAAACATCTCATAAATATACGGATATATGTTATTTCAAGCATGTGTATTATGTGTAACTAAAAATCAAGTGCAGCACACTTCCATTTCAAACTTGCATGTACTAGAATTATAGAATTGTGGATGTGAGTATAAGAATCTAATAATTTATCAAACTTTTAAAGTAAGTTCATGGGAACAATGGAGCTTTACTGACCACGAGGATTCTCTCTCCAAAATATTACTTTGCTCTGACACACAGAAGAGGATGGGACTTCTCCCTCAGAAAAATAAATGGCTAAGAGAGGAGAAAGAAAATTATATTAGTCAGCAACAGTCATATCAGATTAAAGACTTGGAGTAACCTTGGTTTCTGAAAGTAGGAACAGCTTCAGAATAAGCTTAAGCCCTCTGTTCTCAGGTAAATGAATAACAAGTTTTGCTCTGATTAGATCCAATGAATCGTTAGAAATATTCAGGACAATTATTGTAAACTCAACAATCTGTGGGTTGAAGGGAAGTTGAAGTGAAGATGAAGGGAAAGCAGATCTTAAGCCAGGCAGAAACACAGGTAAATACCCACCACAGCCTCAATGACAGCAGAGGGCAGTAGTAAAAAAAATATTATTGAGGTCATATAAAAATAGACAAAAAAACATTTCATGCCATTTGTAGCTTCAAACAAAGAAGTGTGCTGCCTAAATGTGCTATTTAAGTTTTACTACCTTTCTGGTTTAAAGTGAAGCAAGACTTGATATAATAGTCTAAGTAATCTTAATTGAACCAAATCCAAGCAAGTTTAAGGAGTTTCATGAAGTAAATTCCAAAAGATAAACAAAGTTTTATTCATTAATGTGTTTGTGACATGCAGCAATGTTGATACAATTGAAATTCTTTTGAAAGCCTTGATTATCTTATCAATGAGAAGTGACACGAAGTGCCTCCATCTCAGCTATGTGCACATTTAGCACTAGTCCTTTAAGGTGAACAAGCCCTGGAGATCACCTCTGTGGTGATCCCATCCTGAGACTTCCTCACGGAGCAGAGGCAGAAATGTTGATTCTGCCTATTGTTGTATTTGCTTAGCACATTAACAGAGGAATCTGGTTTCTGGGGCAGCCAGTGACGCATTGTGCTTTTTCCAATGGAGACAAATCAAATCAGTAGGAATTCAGAATGAGCAAAGACTGCATGATCATGGCCAAAATCCACTGCTTGCTTATTCTGTGTTAGGATTGTTCCATTCAAGCTGCAGTTTGTCCAAATTACTGGTACTTCCCATTACTTCTTAGGAATCTATTCCACAACATAATCAATGTGATTACCAGGAAATTTTCCTAAAAAAAACCAAAAAAAGTTCTGCCCAAAATAGCAACAGACTGATTTAAAAGCCTCTATTTTGAGCAAAGCTGATTTGAACCATACGAGGCAGTACAAGTAACTTTCTCTCAAGTTAGCTTTTCCATGAGCATTACTGTGCCACTGAGAAAGGAGTCAGTTCAAGTTGAACAAATACAGTAACAAATGAACTGAGAATAAAAAGGCTTAAGCCAAGGGCGGATGATGTCTGAACATTAAATACTGGCGTGTGGGCACTTGGCATCCTGGAGCTCCCTCTGCCTTCCAGTTTTTGGTACTGCTGCTGAAGCCAGAGTTGCAAGTGAAAGGTTTACAGAACCAAATGTAGTAGTGATGTGATAAGCCACTGTAACTTTATTCCACTGAAAAAAGACAGCTTTGTCACTACACCAACATTACTAATTGGAAGTTAGGAAAGACTTCCTAAGAAGAGCCAGGACTTCCTGGAGAATGGATTCTTTCTCCATCAGTAAAACCAGAGCATTTTAAGACGTTTATTTCTTCCCGATAGGAGAAAAATCAGTGAATGTACGTGTCATGCAAAAAACCCTTCTGTGGAAAGATCAGACCTTAAATTATTGAAATTTATACCAACTGAGATCTTGTATCACTATGTATAAGAAGATGTACATACTGAAAAAGCATTAGGAATATGTACGTCAGTAGTCCTGAGAGATGAGGGGAAAAGCCTCCCTTAGTGTATGCAGGAGCAGAAAAATGAAATTGTGTACTCAACTTCATGGGAACTTTCACAATTCTAGGTGATGTAAATTTTCTGGGGAGATGCAGAAGAGCAGCATAAACTATTGAGCCTCCATACTGGAATCCTGCCATGTCAGGGCTGTTTTCCTAGACCATTTCAAACGTCCCAGGCGTGTTAAGCACATTATTCTGCTGTCTGACCATGGAAAAGAAACACTTTTATTCACACTACATTCATCTGGCTTATAGAGGTTTGGCACAAACAAGGGATTACTAGTAGTGCTGTGCCCACTGGCTCTGGTTACTGTATTTGTTCCAGTGAACCAACTGATGAAGGTGGGTCTTCCAACTACTTTGATCCATGTCTTCAATGTTCACTTCAAAACAAATTACGTTTGTTTCCTTATGAGATGAGATCAGCCATCCCTCTGAGCAAGATGTAAATGTCAAGCTCCTCTTTGCTCTCACAAGCAGAATTAAACTGGCATAAAGAAACAGTAAAAAACTACTTAGCAAAGGGTATCCCTCTAGTCTCTCTCATTAGATGGGAATGACTTGGCAACCATGAGACAACCACTCTCCTGAATGGAAGATCAGATTCCAGTGTCCCCAGCTCTGCTCATCATTTTTAGCCTTGTGACTACACAGGCAAGACTGCCCACCGGTGCTGTGCAGGATCAGAGCTGCAGAGATCAGCTTTCAGAGCTGAGAGAACAGCACTGTTTAGAAGTGCTGCACAGAATGTGATGACACAAGCCCGGGAGATTATGTTGGCTTTGGTCAAGGGGAAAAAAAATCAGACTGAGGATGAGTGAGCATGATGACTGCAGGTGACACAGGAGAGTGAAGGGAAAATCCTGAGTGACTGCTTCAGGAGGAGAGACACAAGTGATGTGTGAGCGCTCAAATCAAACTAGAAATTTTTGTGGATGTCATGAAACTATGAAGTAACTGGCACAGCTGGTGTGAGCCTGATAGAGCCCTGAAACAAACACGGAAAATGTCATACAGTTGGGGTGGGTGAGGATGTTTGTTTTGGCAAAGAACAGTTCATCTCACTCCACAGATTCTTCTGAAGAGCAGTTTGGAGGGAATCATACACGTTACTCTATTATCACAAGGGAGAAGGCATTTTGGCTGCTGCTAGCAGGAACCCTCTCACTCAGAAAACAAGAGATTTAAAAAAATAATACTCCTTCAAGTACTCAGTTTTAAGACTCCCCATTGAAATACTGACACCCCCAGTACTTTATATGATTAACATCTTTAATATTTCCAGTGATCCCAAGATGCTCCTGCAGGTTACGTTGAACCCACGCGTACAGCATGTTTTGTACTGAAGGCACACCCTGAGAGCTGAATTTGTGACAGAGCAGAACCAAAGACATTTTAGCATTGCTCTCCTCTCTGTAGCCCCCTTGTTGGTGTGAGCAGAAATGATGAAACAGATGGAAGTCAGCTCTCAAAAATATCAATCATCTTATCTCCTCCCTGTTACTCTCTCAAAAGAATCCCCACCAAAAAAATGAAGAACATTCCAACTTATGTGTAAAGAAATACAGTAAGAACAGTGACTCTGTTAAGACCAGGTATCCCAGAAAAAAGCTTCATCTTTCCAGTCTGTATTTAAGTGGAAGAAGTTAGAAACACAGCTGCTGTCCTGATCAATGACTTAATATCCTGGAGAATAACATTTGGTTTGCTGTGTTATTGAATTCCCTTTGAGGAATGTTTTGCCATAACTGTGCTCATATTCAGCTTCTACTTTGGTCTGAAGCATGCTTCACTTCTAATTTCTCAGATATTTATAATGTGGGGCCTAAGTGATACCAAGACGTATGATGCAGTTGCTGTTTCTAAAATGGTGGTGGTAACACAAGCAGTACCACACCTGCAATTTAACATCCAGCTGAGAAAAACCGACTTGTTCTATCAACCACAGGAAGAATCACGTGTGGTACGACACCATAAATATAAAGGATGTTGAATTTTGAAGGGTCAGTTATTTCATCTCGAGTTATTTCAACAAAACCCAGTCTATCTATCTATAAAAAAACGACTCCATAAATATTGCAAGTGGCAAGTGAGACTGAGCAAATGCACTTGTCAAAATCAGCCTTTGCTTTCCAACCGTGTGGAAATGAGGGATGAGCAATTAGAGGTTGCTGTGCTGGATTTGGAACAGAAAAAAAAGAGAGAAATGAATCTGCAAGAAGAAAATATTAAGCTTTTTTTCTGCACAGCTTTGCTTCAAGTGTCCTGTGAATAGACAGGAGAGGAAAAAAAACAAAGCCTTGTGCAGGTATGAACCTTCTCCATTCAGCCCCTTGGTGCCCCTGCAGACCTGGCGTGTGGGTCTTGCTGGGGCAGGTTTATGTTGGTCGGTGGGATCAGAAAGGGCTCCTCCAGCCCAGATTGCTTTTAGGCATCTGGTTGGACTAACCTTCAGTTAAGAAAAAAATGTCAATACCCAGCAATGTGAAATACTCCGAGTACGAGGGAACCTGCTGTCATTAGGCCGCCAATGAACACGAATAACCCTTC
Organism: Chaetura pelagica; assembly: GCF_000747805.2. Classification (NCBI taxonomy): domain Eukaryota; kingdom Metazoa; phylum Chordata; class Aves; order Apodiformes; family Apodidae; genus Chaetura; species Chaetura pelagica. The sequence continues at coordinate 2,515,243 of NW_009952879.1, read as the reverse complement.
GGATCATCTCGGTACGTGTGAATATACATGAGATCAGGCGGAGAGCCGGCAGGTAAACCCAC
>NW_009952879.1:2491715-2513499 GCF_000747805.2 Chaetura pelagica | reverse complement strand
GGTTCGGTCGCGCCCTCCGGGTCAGACCGGCCTGTCCCGGGCCCGGGGAGCACCGAGGGGCAGCTCCGTGCGGCCCCGCAGCCTCTCCCTGCCCTTCCCTGCGGCCCCTCCGGGTTTTCCCTCTCCTGTGAGCTCTCCTTCCCCTCTGGGGGTCCCCTGAGCCTCCCGGGGTCGCCCCTTGGCTGAGCCACCGCTGCCCTGTCGCTTGTTTCTGTCTCTCCATCCTGCGCTCGACTTGTTTCTGTCTCTCCATCCTCAGGGAAACGGTTTTACCCCCCGAATGACCCGACTTCTCGTAGGGCCGTCATCCCTGGGTGCTACCTGTGCTCATCCTTCCCCTGAACTTTGCTGAAGAGCAGTGATTGTTCCTGTGTAGCAGGGCTGTCTCGTCTACTGGACTAAGATAATTGAGAGAGAAAGAAGTTTGGGTGGTGGTGGTGGAAGGGAGCAGGAGGGTTTTCCTTTGAATCGAGAGCCAAAATAGAGTGTGTTGTGACAGGGCTTTGCGTTTGTGGGCTTACATGTGTGTGTACTCGAGTGTGCTACGGGTGAATGTGGTCCCGTTGGTGTATGGAGTCAGAACTCTGAAGAGAAGTCTCTGAGTGCAGAACACCTACGAAGCTTCTCTGGGCAGATTGGAAGGCTACTGGGTTTTTATGTATATATTCTGTGACTTCGTAGCTTTTAGTTAATTTCAGGAAAATATGAGCTTTCCTTTACCATTGCTTATATTACAGCAGCTAATGCTCAAATACTCTCAGACCATGCCCATTAAAAATTCTAATGCTTTTCCTTGCATTATTTTAATGCTGATCACAGATGTGGAGTTTGGAAATGTACTGCCTTAATTTCCTTTCTTTACTGAACCAAGAGAGCTTTAATGCTGCTAGTGCCAAGGGCCAGCAGTGTGTGTATCCTGTCTCCTTAAGATAGCTAGTGAAGATTATGGTTATAGTCATGGTTCTTCTCATACTATTTAAGCAAAGTTGGACTGATATGTTCTGATCTCATATTGGATTCTCAACAGGGTAATAATTTGCCTGCACAACTGATCTTAGCATGGCCTGAATTTGGGCTAAGTCAAAACTGGAAAAGGTGTACAGGTTATTTGTTACACCTAAATTGTGATGAGGAGTGGCTGGGACTCTGAGAAAACAAATGCTGTGTTCTTCCAGAATTCTGCCTCTTGTTAATGGAAATTAATTTGTACACTCAAGTCTGTTGCAAACTGGTGACTTTAGTAGGTAGTCTGGATTTATTATGTCTTCCTGACTTCTACAACAGTTCAAAAGTAGCATTGCTGTTATTATCTAAATCTAAACAACAAAATAATGACTAGAATTTTGGTTATACATTAAAAACTAGCTAATTAAAGTCTGGTTTCAGATACAAGTTAATTTTTAATTTGTCTTCATCCTTATGTTTTCTGCCTTTGAAATTGTCAGTTAAAGCTTGACATTTAGTTCTTTCTGGTTTTATTTTTAGTAAAGAGCTGAAAATCTGCTGTCACATCTAGCTCTTTATAAATTTTTTTGCTTTAAGTTTGTGATTTCTTATATAGTAGTTTATTATTTCAAAATGACCTTACTGGCTGTCCATCCCCAATATCCCTTCCAACTGATAAATTCTTCTGGTCATTTTCTATGAGAAAGCTTAAGAAACTTTCACTGCCTTTTGTCATCCTGGCTTAAAACCTACATAAAGGCATTCTAGTAACTCAAGAATAAGAAGTCCTGTGATAAATTGTGCATTCTTCTTATTTGTGGGTGTAAGACATCAATATTAGTTACTAGAGGCAAGTGTTGTGATGTATTTTTTTTTTCTTGTGGTGGCAACCTTGACAAAATTATGTGAAAGGTCCATCAAAAAATAGATTAAAAAAACCCATTATGTATATCTTGCTATTGCTGGTTTGATAATATGCTAAAACTTCATCCAGATAATAGTCAAAGGTTTGATTCTAACATATGTTATGATGTGGGTGTTCTGGGTACTTTATTTATATATTAACTGGGACAAATGTGTTGGGATAAATTATCAGACAGTGTGTGATAACTAACCTTCTGCAAAAGGCATACACCTTGATCATGTGTTTTTTTTCCTTTTTGTCTCCTAGAAATAGGTCTGCTTTCAGAAGATGCAATGCACTAGATTTGGTGCTTGGAACATGATTAGTCATGGCATCAGAACTCTGTAAAACAATCTCTGAGGCAAAGCTGGAAAAGCACAAGAACTTGTTCTTAAATTACCGAAACCTCCATCACTTTCCTCTGGAGTTACTGAAAGATGAGGGGCTTCAGTACTTGGAGAGGCTTTATATGAAAAGAAACTCCCTGACCACACTGGTACGAAACCCTCTTTATTATAATGTTTACTGTCTATATGTTCAAGAATTCTGATTTTTGGAACAGAAAAATAATTATAATTTAGAAAAAAAAATAACCTTACAGCAAATCTGATTCTGAAGTATATAATCCATTATGACTATGAGTATTTGGTTTTGTTATGTTTGAACTTGCACAGGTAATGTAGAGAATAATAAATGGAAGTTTATGACGTTTTATGGTTACCCTTTTGAAGTTCTGTGACAATCTGCTGGGTTGTTTTTTTTGAGATTTGTTATTTTGGTTGGTTTTTTTTTAACTGCTATTCATTATTTCTCATGTCAAGCCTCTCTGTTTTTAGGAGATGTTAGCAGTCTAGTCTTTGTTCCCTTGTTAGGCTAAACAGCTTTAAGCTTGGTGTGTGCCTTCTTTTAAAGGCATCATCCTCTTCAGGATCTAGTTCAAAACTTCTGTGCAAGGTACCAGTGAAGACCTGTCTCTGTGGGCTGCTGTTGATGTGAGAAAAAGCAGTTTATTTCAAGACTGGGATTTCCTGTTGTGGTTTCTTCTTGTTTTGTTGTTTTTGCCTGAACTAAAAAAATTTTCCCTTTGAGTGGATGTTGTGACCTCAAAATGCAGTGTGGGGTCCTTAAATAACTGTGGGAGACATTCTGAGCCTGTAGGACTCAGTAGAGAGTCAAAACTTGCCACTGGCTATAGGCTGGGATGTCCAGGTAATTCAGTTTGTTTTTTGGGGGGTTTTTTGAGTTGTGGATTTCTTGGTTGGTTGGGTTTTGTTGAGCTCTTCCATGGTATGATGGGTAAAATAATAGCCAGGACAGAGGACCTGGAGGACTGATTATTTAAAATTCCCCCAAATTATGTTTTTCAGTGCTTCCTAGAAAAAGTCCAAATCATTTTGTTAAGGAGTAGTGTTTAAAGCTTTAACAATGATGTGTTTGAATCCTCAATAAAGGTTTTATTTAATGAGCTAAAAGCTCATTATTCTGAAGTATTCTGAAGATTTTATGCCTTTTCTTGGGTGAGTCAGTTAAGTTTGCATGTACTGAAGAGAATTATTTTAGCACTCTTTGGTTTTGGGCAAGTCCTTTGAATAATAATTTAATAGAAGGTTAGGATTTGTGGTTACAAAGTGAAGCTGCCTTAAAAATTAGCCCAAGTCTGGAAACAGTTCCACTTTGACACGTTGTGAAATTCAGTTAGTATATGGTGGTTTAAGGTACTTTAAGTTTGCACTGCTCAAAGGATGAAACAATAACAAGGAGAGTTTTGCATATAATTTTTCTGCATGTATGTGTTAGAGCCTGGTTTTGGTTTTCTTAAAGGAATTAGAAACCAAAGCAAAGCAAGTAGCAGTTTAGTTCTTTTTTCCTCTTGATATCTTTTGATACAAAGAGCCAATAGATGTATGAGCAGGCATAAGAGTAATTACCCCTGGTTACTGTCAGCAGAAGAGGTGTAAAAGGGGGGGCAGTTCTTTCCAGTACTATTTAGTATTGTAGTACTTATATCTACATTAAAGTGTGTATATATATATAAATGTATATATATAAAGTTACTTAAAATGTAGATCATATCTATGCAAAATTACTTGCAAACAACATTAAGTGGAGCATTAGGGTTCAAAAATGATCAGGATAACTTGCTCATAATACGACCTGGTGGAATCTCGTTCAAGTGCCTAGCACTGTAGCTCAGAACTAGGCAAAGCTGGGTCTCATTCACTGAGTATCTGCTCAGCAGAAGAGATGTTGGAAGTTGTAGTGGACCAAAATTTATCAAGTCAGCAGCATGTTACAGGAAAAGGCAGATGTCTTGGTGGAACATAGAAAGTTTCATGATCTTCACTAAAAGCAGAAGGAAGTAATTGTAGGATGTTGTATTGAATAACTTTTACTCAGACCCATTCCTATTGTACTGAAGAAGATAAGCAGAATTTCTATTATGCACTTGCTAAGCTATGAAGTTCTATCACTCCTGAGTTTAGCTCTCTTACAATCTGAAACACTTAAAGCAAGAATAAGAGTATAACCATCATGTACAATGTGCAAATAGTTTGTGTTTCAGGTTAGTACTCTTATTCTAATAAAGGTTGTAGGATTACAGTGAATTTCTTTTTTTCGTATTGCCTCTTCATTTTTTAAATTAAAGCTTGAATTTTTGGTACTTGAGCATGTTGGAGCCTTTGCATATTTTCCCACCTGAGGTTTTTTTCTCTTTGACGAAATAAAACTCTGTGCCGAGAGAAGATAATGTACTGTAGCAAACCTTCCAGTAGGTGGCAACAACTGATTAGTTATAAGTCGTGTCCTGGGTCTTAATGTCAACGGATTCATTTATTGAGCCATCATTTGCTGCTCCATAGTTGAAGGCAAACTATTTTTTGTGCTCGGATCTAGGTTGTGGCATGTTTGTTATGTAAAAATATTATGACATTACTTTTTCAGGCTAGCATATTCCTTCACAATGATTTTATAGACACTGATTTAAGTATTGTAGATAATAATATGCCTTAAATTTACATTATAGTGAAAGTTGTTAGGTTTTTTAAACAGGAAATTGACCATGTGATCAAGCTGCTTTTAAAATTAATTTGTTTCTGCATAAATGCGTGCTGTAAAAACTTTTTTTTAATAAAACATTTCTATGTTTAAACAATCAAACTGTAAACCTTGAACAGTTTTGAGACCAGTTTCCACCAATATGACATGTGAAGCCTATTTAGTGGTACATGTTCGTGGTTATAAATGCCATCAAGAAACAATTGCAGCTAGGGATCAGTTAGCAATTGGAAAATGATACGCATGATAATGTGTAAATATGGAAATCTAGTTTAATGGATTCAGCACTTATGGCTTGGCAGTAACTGATTAAGCTGCTCAAAGTTTGTAGGTCATTTCCCAGTTTAAAAGCATTACAAAATAAAATACGCTATAGTTAGATACCTTGTGTAGCTCTTGGTCTGCTGTAAGTCTGTAAAGGCTGCAGCTTCTTAGCAGTCTCTTGGCTTCAACTAAATTAATTTAATGTGTTTTCAAAAGTAAGGTTTTGGTAATCCATCTTTTCAGCCTCAGAAGTCTGAGGACCATTTGGTAGAGGACACCATGACACTTGTAGGCTGTAGTTCTCTTTGAGCAGTAAATTGCTCACCCTTGATATATCCCAGATTGCACTGATGGAGAATGTGCAGGGGTTATGGAAATAGGGTATTGTATACAAGCTCCTTGTTGCTATTTATTCTGTGTCTAGCTGCTGACATGTTTTACTGTGGTTATTAAAATGAGTTGGGTACACAATATTTGTCTCTTTTTTGTTTAGAAACCTAAAAAAATCTCTAACTCTTTTTCAGCCAGAAAACCTTGCACAGAAGCTTCCAAACCTCGTGGAATTGTGAGTTTGTGTAGGCGTTCTAATATATTTTTATTATGCTGATCCATCTTATCTTAGAATAATTCTAGAATGTATTGCTTGCACATGACCTACCTCTTAATGTGAAGGATTTTCTTGGAGAGCAAGAAAGGGTAACTTTTTGTGGGTTTTTCTTTTTTTTTTCATTAAAGGAGGTATACTCAGTTCCATGTTAATACTTTTTATAATTTCTTGTTTATTGTATTATAAGAACTGTTATACAAAGGTCTATCCTGCTAAGGGGACACATCCCAAACTCCTGTGTAGACCTTTGTCACCCTGATAAAGCACTGAAACCTGCAAATGCAATGGTCAGGTGGTTGTGACAGAGCCAGAGTAACAGGTTTCTGCCTCCAGCCCATCCCTGGTTCATTTCCACCCCAGCTACCAGGAGTATTCTGAGCTCAGCCTTGCTGACTGTACTACAAAGTTTTTTGCAATCAAAATTGTCAAGTAAGACCAGGAATGAGCAAGAACCCCTAGTGACTATATAATAGTGATTGCTTTGAGCTAAGTAGATTTTCCAGCCTTGCCCAAAGAATGGATGTCACATGAACTGTATTATTTTGGCAACTAATTTTAAGCTGTAGTCCCCTGAGTCAATGTCATCTTCCTTCCCCTTTTCTGCTTGTAAAGTTACAATTACCTTGTATGGTAGGATTAGGGGGGTAAAGGGGTTAAAAGGGAGATTTCCCTCTTCCCCTTGTTACTCATGTGGCTCATTTTCAGTTGTGTAACTGCTTCATCATTGATTCTGTTTATTTAATGGAAAGCTCCAAAGAGGAGGAGCTGTATATCTGAGCAGCCCAGTGCACTTTAGCTGTCTGATCATGTCATCTTAATTTGGCCCTTGAAGCCACACCTTTCTGGTGTAATAGAACTGTTTTGTAGGTCACTGCAGTCTCTGACTTGCTTAAGAGACAGTCTTGTCTCGTCATGCATGAGTCTTGAGAGTATGTTTATGCTCTGAAGCAGTAAAAGTAAAAGTTTTTTGTTTGTATGTACTTAGTATTTGTCATGGGGCATCAGGAAATGTCCGTGGTATCTGATGGTACCTGTAGGAAAACCTCTATAAATTACTCCTTAAAATAATTTCTCAAAAAGATTGAATCGTAGGAGTCAAGCCTAATTATTTGGGGTTCAGCAAGCTTAGGTGTACCACCATTGTCCCACACATTCTGGTGATATAGAGAGAACTACAGTGGGCTTGTGGTTTGTGTAGCTCTAATAGTACAAGTAAATTTTTGATCAGACAGTAAGAGGTGTTTTGTTGACAGCGAAGGAAATCACAAAATAAAGATCTATTTAAATAATAATTTGTTACAGTAGTTTTGTATTTTGAAAGACAAACTTGTCATTTTCCTGAAAGTCAGAGCCTTAGGAATTTCACCCTATGTTTTTTAAAAGTCATTACTGTCTGTATATCTTTGTTGTGCCCCTCAGGCTGGGATACTAGATGTAAATTCTCATAATATACTTGTTTTTTTCCCCTTGAGTGAAATACTTCACAAGTATTTTCAGGAGCTCCAGCTGAAATGAGTAGGAGAGGTCTCATCCTGAGTTGTATATATAAGGATTTCTACAAACATATCTGCTATAGTTACCGTTTACATTTTTAGTAAACTTTAAATGTCTGCAGTTTTTAAAGAGAGAGTGAAGGCTCAGATGCTCTATGCAGTTGAAATATTTGTCTTTCCTAGTTCTGCCTCTAACCTCCTCAAAAGGGCAGGCTTCTACTTTTGGAATTGCTGTTTGAATAGAATGGAAAAAAAAATTGTTGTGCAAATAATTTCTGTGTGTACCTAAATTATTGGACATTGAGATCTCAGTGGACATTTGCAAGTAGATAATCAATACTTGGAAAATTTTGTTGATCTAAAAGTATTTATATTACTAGCAGTACTGGAAGTGCTCCAGCAGGGGGTGCTGAATATTCTTTGTGAGAGATGTGGCTGCTTTCAAAAACTAAAGTGACCATCTCTAAGATAGGATTTTTCTTTAAAAAGTATACTCGAAGTTTGAAAATCTCACTTGCAGCGAGTAGATCGTGTGCTTGTTTCTTTGGTCAGTAAAGGTGTGAGAGTTGTTTATGTGCAGGGGAAAATGTTTGTAATTGTATAACTTCAGGTGAGTTTGGGCTTTTTTCTTTTCTTTCCCTGTGTTTATCGTTCATTCTGATAATTCTGTCTGCTTTATTTTTTTTTCTGTAGTTGTTTTTCTCTTATGACTCTGAAAAACTGAAGTCCATTATTATTGTGATGGTGAATGTTTTATTTTGAATAATTCTATGTCATTCTATTTTTATTTTAATCAATTAATACTCTAAGTGAAACTTGAGTACATATCCATTGCCAATTTATACAATTGCCACAGCTTTTGTGGTCACAAAGAGGACTGGCTTTGAGGGTGCTCTTTCAGTCTGAAATTGGATATCTTTCAAACTGATAATGTAGCAAAAGTCTGTGAGGGTAACAGGTGGTATCCTCTGCTTTTTTCTCCTCCCCCCAGGTACCTTCATTCAAATAACATAGTTGTTGTACCTGAAGGTAAGTAATCTACAACCTCACAAAAAGTGGCGGGAATCATAAAATATTAATTTTTCTTCTCTGAAGAGGCCTATTTTCTCTTTATTTTCACATAACACACTAAAGATTTGCATACAAAGTAAACCAGTGTAGTGTTTAGTTGATAATATCCATTTCAATGCTGTGTTAAGTTCTTTTAATGAATTATCAAATGCACCTAAATGCTGTTTGCTTCAGTTCTAGCTGCAGATAGTGAAAAGGCTAAATGGCATTCATCTACAGAAACAGAAATCCAGAGTGTCTTCTGCTTTCAGTCATTACCACAGAGAGTACTTGACTGGTTTAGAATGAGACATTTGAAACTTATCAAGAACTTGTGTTGGTTACTTTTCCTTGCCTTAAATGTAGAGTTACATGTCCAACTTCTGGAAAGTACTTAAAGCTCTTTCAGAAAATATAAATTGCATAGACTCAAAAGCAAAGGGTTGGAAAAAGTGATTGCAGACAGAGCTATCTGAGGAGAATCTAGAAATGGGAGTATTCTCTACATCCCACTTTTTTCCCCTCCCTGTCTCACTGCCAGCAGAGCTGTTGGGTGGGTAGGTAGAGAAGCATTTCCACCAACTATGCCTTCAGTTGTGAGCCCGACTTTAATACGTCCAAATCTGCTCAGACATAGGTCTTAGGGACTGTGTCTTTTTATCCTCTCCTAGTCCTATTAAGATGTTAACGTTACTGTTGGGTCACATTCATGTTTTAATCTGTTCTCTCACAAGCCATTGGCTCCCTCGTTAAACTGCAGTTTTTGGACCTAAGTGATAATGCCCTGGAAATTGTGTGTCCAGAGATTGGCCGCCTGAGATCTTTACGTCACCTCCGTTTGGCCAACAACCAGCTGAGATATTTACCTGCGGGTAAGTACAGATGCAGGAGGGATTACAGCAATGACAAATTACATTTGAACTTCATTGGCATAGTGATCTGCTCTAGGTTTATTCCTATCTTAACAGGTGAAACATTTGAAGGCTAGGCAGGGATTGCCTTTGTATGTATGCTAAATAGACTCTGTGGTTACAAAAAAGCCATGCTATATGGATTTAAGGTAAAGAAAAGTGAAATGCTTCTGAAATAGGAAAAAAAATGTATCTATTTAACAGTCTTTGCCATTGTATAAAGACAATATTGAACTTTCTTGAGAAGACACAAAATGCCAGTGACAACTTGGCATTATGATAACATGTTTCTTCTGATTTTTCAGAATATAAAGGATTCCAGCCTTTCCTTCTTTTCTTTTCACCCAACAGCCTCCTTTTTGTATTCTTTAAAAATACATGTCTACTAGGTTTGCCTGCAGCAAATCTACCTCACTATGACAGTAAATAACAAATGTTTGTCTTGCTAGCTTATAATAAAAAAGCAAAATTTATTCAAAGTAAATGTGACATAAAGTCAGCAAAAGTTGGCCATAGGCACGTTTTGAATATGGTTTTTTTGCCTTCTAAATACTTTGATAAGCAGACATAAATGGTTATTCTTCCATTGCCCTTATATCTTAACAAATAAAATAATGATGGTTATTAATTATTTCAAATTAAAAAAAATAAAATTCTGTCGTGTATCTGCATTTTTTTGCTCTGCAGAGATGATAAAAATCTGAAGGCCAGCATTTGAAAAAACTGGTGTAATATAACAGGATTAGCTTTTGGGCTCCAATTTTAACATAACTTTTCAATGTGACCTTCATGTGTTTGCAAGTTCACGTTGCTTATTCTCAAGAAAGATGTTGCAATTGCTCCTTGAATTTTTGGGTGCAGAAATCTATCTGTCCTTTCCTTGTGCTTTTCTAGGCATAACAAGCATAATAAGAACAAGTCAAAGGATAATTATTATTATAAGGAGAAAAATTATATGACTATGTAAATGAAATTAGGTAAACCTGTTAAACCCTATGACCCAAGGCCAATAAAAATTCCATCAATTTTCAGATGTCCTACATTCAAAAGCAAGGAGTGACTCGAGTGTGCTTTATGTTCCTCAAAGATAATTTACCTTATGGTGATGTACCATGAAAGAAAGACTTGCTGAAAGAAAAAAGTGACACATTTTCTGCAAAACTTCACACATTAGCTTAAAAAGGTTCCAAAAAAAGACTTTCAAAAGGATGATTTACATTACTGAAGAGTTCATTTTGAGTCTACCACATTTGATTAGGAACTGGTATCAGCTGCAGAGGCACATTGCATCGCATTTGTCCTGAAATTTACAAAATTTGGTACTGAGCATTGTTCCTAAGTGCATTGAGTTTTGTATGCATGAAAATTTTGCATGCTTAGAAATAATACTGCTGTTGCTTCCTTCTGAATCAGAGAATGTAGTGGTGTCTGGTCTTTCTGGTTTTGCTGGTAGTGTACAATCAATTAATCCATATGACATTAGTGCTATCAGTACTAATCCTGTCTGTTCAGAAGCTGTCATTATTAACATGACTGGATGTCTCACAGCTTGAGGGTTATCAGTCTGAGCAAGATTAATCTTTCACACTGGAGAGTTTGTCCACTGGAGAGTTAATCTCCTGCACTGTTTCCTAAACATAATGCTTCCTGAAGAGGGCTTCCAAGCATATTTTCATCATTTTTCTTTGCAAAAATTTTAAAGATTTGCAATATAACTTTGAAACAAAATATTTGAGTTAGAAAACAGTAAGTTTTGATGAATTGTTTTAGCCTCAATTATATTGGTTGCATGAATCTTCCATAATAGTATTTTAAAAAGTGTTCTGTCAGGAAAGCTACCAAAGTTAATAGAATGAAGCAGGATGGGATGTGATTTTGCTGCAGTACATCATGTTTTTGTGTGCTCATTGCTTTATACTGCCTTGCAATGCATTGTCAGGGAAAGACAACTCTTAATTGTTCTTAATTCTTAATAAGTAACCATTTAAGATATAATTTAGCTGCTACTTGTTCTGCTTGCACAGAATTTAAAGATCTGCAGTGAAAAAGAGCTTTCAGATATAAGTGGTGGTCCCTTATGGAAGTAACTTCCAAACGTGTGACCATCATTTTCTTCCAGACTCAGTCCTGCACGTACCACACAAGTGGCAGCGAGTTGTTTATCACAGCAGAGAATCCAGTTAAGAAAGGCTGATCAGTGTTCACCTTGTGTAACTAGATAGGTCAATTTACAGCATGATGTCATCACATAAAAAGCTTACTTGAGAGTTGTTGCCCTGTCATTCCTCTTGTGTCTCCCAGTCATGGTGTTATACGTACCAGTAGTTTTTGTTGAAACTACATGGATATCTAGGAGAAGACTTTAGCAATATCCTCAGTCAGTTACAAAAAAATAAATCTTTTCATTACAACTGCAGAACATTTCGATGGTACATGTTTGTGGGTGTTAAGACTCTTATTAGCACTAGTGCATTTAATATGTTAAGAATAATTCCCTATTGTGTTTTCATTAATTGTGATTAAGAACTGAAAGAAATAATGCAATTAATAGCATACGTTGATTAATGATAACATTTTACTGTTTTTGTTCCACAAAAATGTTTTAATGTTTGTGCTCCCAAGTTTTAGTATTTAAGATTTACCTTACAGAAATCTAGTATAACTCTCATTTAAAAACAATTGAAATGGTATGCATAATGAAGCCCTACACAGATTTATGGCTGACTGTAGACATTCTTCAGCTAATGAAGGCTGAACCTCTCCTGCAGTTTACCTTCAGAGTGATGGGCAAGATTTTAGCCTTTAAGTACATGTTTTCATAAAACTTGTGAGAATGTAATAGTGATCTCTTTTTGTCAGGTTTGGTCACGATTGCCCAACTGGTTTGAAATTGTTGCTTTGAGGGAGGAGGTGGGGAGGAAGTATGAAAATACCTGGAAACACCATGGATACATAAGCCTTAGTTTACTGAAGAAATCTGGCAGTACAGGACTGTTGAGAGGAAAAAGTGCATTAAGTAAAGCATGGAAATGATGCTCCCTGGAGATAAGAAAGCACTCTCTATGCTAAAGCACACTTGTAGTGTAAATTACCCTACCTTTGTCCTTAGCAAATGCTACCAAATCTGTGTTGCCCATGGATAGGATAAGTACTTAGGCCTCAAGGCACCTTGTTTAATTGTGCATTACCATGGAAACAATGGGAGTTCCATCACACATCATCACATTGTTGTGAGAATTGTTGAAAGAAGACTAAGCTAAACTTGATGAGAGGCAAAGGGAAAAATTTCTCCATATATAAAACATGTTGGAATTGAAATAGGATAAAATGGCTGGAAGAAAACGCTTTGTGAAATTCTCTTGAAGCCATGTTTTGAATATTCTTTGGGTAAGGTTAATAAGTAGTTGCAGAATCCCCAGTATCTAGGTTTGGTGATAATCAGAATCTCTGAGAGACTGTCTTTGAGAGGAGAGGTGATTAAGAGAGTTGCAGATAACAAGAGATTTAATACCAAGTTCTCAAGTTTAATGTTAAGTTCTCATGAGCACTTTTTTCATTGAAATACACAGCAGTTTTTGTTCTGCCAACCATAAATCCTGTAGCTTCTGTCTTTAACAAATTCTTGGTTCTTTGGCTCTGGTATATGTAATTCTTCAATGTGAAGAAATGTTTTGTAGCTGTAGCACTGAAATAATCTAAATTCTTGAGGGCTATTTGGAAATAGGTAGTGTCAGGGACCATATTTGAAAAAACTTAAGAGCTGCAGCATAGACAGAAGATGATGTTTATTTCACATTATTCCATTACAGAATCACAGAATTACTTTGGTTGGAAAAGACCCTCAAGATCAAGTCCAACCATTAACCTAACACTGACATTAGTTCATGGATAGTGTGACTTAGAGGTGACATGGTTTTCATAGTAGATTTTTTTGAGATTTCTCATTCAGATAATTCATGTGTCATTTTAATTCAGAATTGTAGATTTACTCCTATATGAAGTAAATTTTTATGAATCTTCTCACGACTAATTAGAAAGTTTCCCTTTGTTTCTGATGTTTATAGTGCATATGGTATTTCAACTCCTTTCACTCTTGAGAAATTATATTTCTCTTTGTCTAAGAATTATTGCATCAATTGTAAAAAAAAATAAATAAATTCTTCAGGAGTCCCAAAGTCAAAGTTATCTTTCAGTTTTGCTGGGTTACCATTTAGATTTTATTTTATTTTTAGCCTTGGAAACTTCTAAAGTGAAGTGGTGGCTCTTCAGGTTTACATTTTCATCTTGTAGTTAGTAATTGCACTTTTGGACAGCAGATGTCTTAAAAGAGGATGAGTTACACTCAAATTTGGTCTTCAGTTTCATATTTGACAAGGGTTAGATATTTTTTGTTGCACTGGAGAAATACTTCTTAGAAATGGCAAGTTGTAGCATCTTGTTCTAAGATTTAATTAAAAGTGAGGTTATGTTTACTCAGCACATATTGGAGTTAATTATAGATTTAGTCAAATGAAAAGCTTAATGTTTTGCCAAGTCAAGAGCAAAAGCTAAGTAATTAAACAAAGAACAGGGCATGGTTTATGATCCCAGCCAATCTTTCGGCCAAGTCCCCTTCAAGAAGGTAAAAAAAGAAGATATCAGCAGTTGTCTTTAGGTGGGCTAGACCAAGTTTCCCTTTGTGTTTGTTGTTAGAGGGCTTGAAAAACAAAGAGGTGAGCATGTTGATCAGGGAAAAAAAAATGCAGTCAAATAATATCAAACTTCATGTAAACTGTACTGTTTCTTTAATCTGTAAAATGAAAGGGTAGGTGACTGGGGAGCACCAGCAGTTGCTGTTGCTGGAGGGGGATACAGATCTCTGCAAGAGTCAAAGGCAGGTTTAGCAAATGGCTTTTCTCCCCCATACAGGGAAATGTGTGGCTTCCATTTCAGATTGACATTTCTGTGTTGTCTCTGGAGACTTCCACATATTGCATCCACTTCTTGCCATTTTTCTTCATTTAGGTAGAATCCAAAGGAAAACATAGTCATTTGCCTTTGATATTTTTAAAGTACAAACTGCAATAGTATTTAGGGGAGGTTAGTAGCATATATGCTCTTCATTTAATTTCTGTTCAAATCCTTTTCCTTTTCAAGGCAAATTGTTTTAAAAATATAGTCAGCTTAAACCTCATTAAAATACATTTGTAGGCTTATAAAACTTCATCTTCAAAGCATTTGAGAAAGATCCTGTGAAGCTGATAAGGGAGTGTTATCCTCATTCTACAGAATGGAAAAAAGTGTTTTTAACAGAAGTGATTTGCTCCAGGCCACAGCAGGAGTCAGCGTTAGCCAGAAATAGAACCTGGGTGTTCCCATTCCATTTGTTAAGACCACACCTCTTTGAGGGTGATCATGTTTAATATTGGAGAGGACCAAGTCTTTCCACCCATTATTAGGAAGTTAATAATTATATCTCCATAATTAATAATCCTCTTAAGTTAATAGGAAATAAATAGCAGTAAGATCAGTGAGTTTTTGTAACTGAACTAGCCTCTGCTTCCAGAAGGCTGGAAGTGTGCAAGAAGGTGCATTTTGGAAAATACTAGATAATTAATACTAATTAATAAATACTAGATAATTTACTCTGGCATAGGTAACTTCATTTATGATGACAAGAAGGGTTCAATTGTTACTTAAATTAAAAATCAAACCGTAATTGTTTATTACTGCTTTGTCTATTTATAAAGAAATCCTTGGAATGTTAATGATTATTGCTGTTTTCCTTAGGAATTTGCTTTGCTAATGGGTGGCAAGAGAAACTTTGAGACATGAAAACTGCATATTCATTTCTCTCAGTTTTTTTTTTAAGTTACTGTAAAGTACAATATCTGTATTTACTATTCATACCAGTATTTCGCTGGTAAAGACTTCCTGAATACCCAACTTAGTAATTCTCAATAGAGCTCAATATAAGCTATTTCAGTAAATCTTAATTAAAGGCCAATAAAAACTTCTTCCTTACCTCCTTTTCACAGTAGATTTCCACTGATCATGGGTACAGCATGCCAATAATGCTATTCTTATTCTTGACTCTGGCAAAATAATATGTAGCCCTAACCAATTTTTAAGCTTGTTTTCCATTTTTTTATTTAGAGCCTTCAAAATAGGGGGGATACATTTGGCTTTTCTTTTTTTTCCCCTCTTATATTTCCCTTCTGTTTTTATTACTGTCTCTGATTAGGGTAGATCTCTTTGATACTTAATAAAAGTTCAGCTTTTTTTTTTTTTTTTTTAATGGTCGTGACTTTAAAAGCAAAGGCACAAACTGCTGCAGACCCTGTTCTTTTTTCAGAGTTGGCATAACCTTAGTCCACTCTGCTTTCCTAATTTAGTAACAAGTATAAAAATATGCACGACGGGACAGGTTTGGTACGCCAGGCACCCATCCAGGAGTGTCGTGTTTTTAAGTAAATGGACTTGTGGGGATTTGAGGAAAACATAGATTAGGTTACATGAGCTTTGCACTCTGTGGGGATGTGACTATTTAAAGGAGCATGGACTCCTAAATAAAAATCTCTTAATTATTATCATAATATATTGTTTTCCTTGAAGTAGGTTCATGCTTAATTATTAAAAGCAAGTTTTTATTTGCACAGATCTCTAAAATACATCCTTTGTTTAATAATCGATTTCTAGGTTCACTTTATAAGAAACAAGAGTTTTTATATTGAGGTTTGCATTAGCTCTTATGTTCAACAACAGCAAATATTTTTTTACCCAAATCAGTGCAAAAGTTACCCACACTTGAATGTTACTCTATTGTTTTTTTCACACTGGCATTAGTAAAGCTTCAGTAATTATGCTGTGTTAATGCAAAAACACAATAAAAATACCTGATAGTATCTTTCAGACATTCTTTGCATTTCTAGGAGGAGGAGATTTTTACATATTTTGATCTTGTATAAACTGCAGTGCAGCCCTGTGCTGACAGCCTATAAGGGCTGAAATGTTTTATGAGAAAAACTTCCCATAGGAAGTTGCAGCAGAGGGTGGTGTCTGAAGAGCTAGCAACTCTCTACTTAGCACCAAAATGGCAACGGGATGGCTACTGACTCACTGGGCTTGGTGGCCTAAACAGAGGTGACCAAAGCACAGGGCAGTATGTTGCACTCCTTACAGACTGGATTTCATGTGTCTCCAGACACAGTGGTACCTATTTAATAAAGGATGTTGGTTGTTTGAGATTTTCTAACAGTCTGCCTTGCTTAAACATTTAGCTTGGGTTAAATTCTCAGGAGGACTGCTAATACTTCTGAGTGCTTTAAATTTATTGGGAGGGAAATGAGACAGAATAAAAAAATTCCATTCAATTCCTGGAAATTTTCATTAACTAAAGTTTTTCCTGTATACCCTCACCTGTATACTGTGTCAGAATCAGTCATCTGTGTATACAGAGCTGCTCAATATTATCTCATTTGTCTGCTTGCTGCTTCTTTCAGTCATTTTTTTCCACTTCCCCCCATGTTGAGGAGCTTTTAAAAGCCTCTTTGTTAGTATCATACAGCACTTTTTAGTATTCCATGCGCGGTTTCATAATGTCACTGGGTGTTGGTAGCAAAAATAGTAGTATAAAGATATAGTCAGAAAAATTCTAGAGCTATATCTTAAGCTTAAAATGTTGTTCTAATGTATGCTTTTGTTCCAGCACTTCTTCCAGATAGGTTTTATTGGGTGTACTGGAACTGAAATATTTCCCATAACTGTAGCAGAAATGACGTTAAGAAACACAAAGCCCTACAAAACTATCTCTTTCAACAATGGCTTGTGGTATTCCTCATGGTGCTTCACAGCAGGTTCTCAAAAATGCATGTGTTAGTATGTATGTGTTGTAATTCATTAATCTGAAAACTAATAGGAAACAGTTGGGAGAAGCCATCAGTATCTTTCATTGTAACATTTAAATTATGTATTCAAATATTGCTTTGTGTATGAGGCTTATTGGACTAGAATATTTCATCTTAAAATTTGCTATTGTAATTTAGTGCAATCACTTGAAAAGTATTTGGAAATTAAGCTATTGTAATGAGTATGGTTTTAGTTTTATAAAATAAAAAGTTGTGATATGGGTCAGTGCATCACATTTCAAAGTACTGCAATTTTATAAAGCATGGATCCTTGAACAACTTCTGTGGTAGTTATGTATCTGGAAAAGTGATCAGAGACAGCCAGAAACTGGCCTTGAGGTTTCATGTCAATAAATTGAACGCTAAAGTCAGTTTGAAGCCAAAGCCCAATGACCAAGTGTTTGAGTTTTCTAATACTAGTTATACAGTATTAAAAGTCTCCCAAAATTGTAATGTAACTTTACTGATAAGTATGTTTCTTCTTACATATTTTAGCAAGATGATAATTATTTTTGTTCAAGTACTTTTTCTTAGGTGTCCCTACTTATGTTTTGGTGATACTTTTAATTTGAAAAATCTCTTCCTGGTTGAGCTTTGACTGTATTTAAAATATGAGTAGTGGGCTCATGTAATCATTGAGTTCATTAATAGATCTAAGAGTGTCTGAGAGTAGGGTGCTGTCCATAAGTGTTTCACACCACATTCATGTAATTTGAATTCTTTGTATCATCTGGGTAGAGATTGACCAGTAAAGGTTCCCTTTTTAATGTGATAATTTTTACTGACCACAGAATCTTAGTGAAAGTTATGGTGGCAATACCTGTCTAGAAAATAACATCTCTCAGAATGATACCACTTGAATTCTAATCACTATAACATTTATTATATTGTATTGCTGGTAGAACAAACATGATTTTAGACAGTAACACTATGTCAGTGTGAGGCTGTCACCTGCTCTTGCCCAATTCTTTATTTTTTTTTATTTCCTCTGAAGCATCAATATCCCAGATATGTGTTTGCAGTGCTTTGAAACGGGTTTCTGAGAATGTACCAGTGTTGCTGTTTGTTCCCTACAATTCCATGTGAGATCCTTGTGAATGTTACCTGGCATCAGACTTGCAGAATCTGACCCCACCAGCCCTATAAATTTTTGCTTTTTTTTTTAATCCCCCTAGTGTTCCTTTCCTTCTCTGAAAAGAAGTTAGTGAGAAACCTGGTGAGGTGTAGGTGAAATCAGGATGGAGGAGGGAAGAGGCAACCTAATTATTTCCAGTGGTGCTGTCAAGCCTGTTGTGCTTGTGGCTTTGCAGAGCTCCACTTGGGAAAATCAGAATCTTTGCAGGAACACGTATGTTTTCTAAGCTCTGGGCCATGGGCTTTCCCCCTGGTAGCTGCTCCCTCGAGGGCTTTTAGGTAGGAGATAAGGGAGTTGTGCCAGGATAAAGGAGTTTGAGTGCTGTTTCTGCTGCTGAGGTACTTGGAGGATTCATGCATTCCTGAGAGTATGGGAGCAGACTGAACTGGATTTGGTATTGTTAAGAGGTTTGGTGCTGCCTCTTGAATCCTGGCTCACACAGCCCTTGATTTCTCAAGTTTCTGTAAGCCTTGTTTCTCCAGGGGTTTTCCTCTTGTATGTGGGGTTTGAACAGGTATTTTGAAGATGTTCAGAGTGCTTTAACTAATCATGACAAGCATTCATATGAAGCTTAAAAGTTTATGGAGATTTTGGAGATCTTACAGCTACCATGCTTCTACAGTTGTATTTGTTGCATATTCTTACACCTTTTTATTAAAAATGAACTCTTGCATACAACTCATTTCAACACACTTAAACAGAGAATTGCATAATATTTTTCTAGTAAACTCCATTTGTGATTTCTCAGTAAATTGTTAAAATAGAGATTAAAAAAAAATAATAAATTGTCTCATATGTCCAAGTTACTTCTAAACTTTGCTTTAAAAAGCCAGCCAGTCACATGGCTTATGCAAAATACTAAATGTAAATAGACTTAAAATGAAATAGTGATTTCAGTACCAGAGTGAGAAAAGGTCTTCAGATGATAATGAAATCAGTAATAGGGCAGCATGGAAATGTTACTACCACGTACAAGTAGTTCATACAGTAATGTAGAAAGTAATCTTTCAAACAGAAGACAGAAGAAATGACAGCCCGAATTTTCTGGGGTATATGAGAAGAGAGCCCTGATGGAATTAATCTACCCTGCTCTATGCTCCACTCCTGCAATCGTTAGAGCTGCCACTTGGGAACCAAGGGCTTCTGGAAGAAAGTCTCTTGACCTTTGAATTTACTCCCAATGACACGCTGAGCCGGAGGCCACAAGACAAAAGTGGGAAGTTTATGCAGCAATATATAACTTTCAAGAACATTAAGTTGTCATTGCTGCTTTGATCAGTGATAGAGTATACTTTGATAAAACTCAGATAAAGGGCTTCAGGCTGTAGCATCAAAACAATATATTCTGTTCCTTTTAGTTTGAAAAATGTATTACTACAGTCTGTTTTTTAAAAAGTGGAATATGCTTGTGGAAACTGATTTGATCTGGCACACAGACCTAAATAATGAAGATCAAGTAGAATTACTTGGGTTTTGTTTTGATTAATTGAAAACTTAGGTTTGAGATTTATGGAGAGGACTCATTGTGACACAGTTATATACCACAGAAAAAACAACAACTTGAAAGTGGCCACAGTTGTGTTTGAATTCAGTAATTATTCCATTTGTGGTGTTAGTTTTATCTGCATTTATTGACTGCATGGCAGAGGAGAGGAAGAAATTGAGGGCCTTTTGTTGCTTTGGTGAGTCTTATTCCTGTGGAATTGAATCTAGGATGTAGAAAAACAGGCTACCGGCCTTTTAATTTTATAGGTATGTAATTCTGTGTTGTAGTCTTGTTCTGAGTGTTAGAAGGTGTCAGGTATAGAAATGTATCTGGAAATCCATAAAGACAATAAAAACTAATATTCCTAGTTGCCTTCATGTTGTGTATTACCTCTGTGGGCTCTAAAGCTCTGTAGATCATTACTCCATTCATAGCTCTGGCAAATCCCCCTCTACTCTCCCCAGATTCTTGGTGACATCTCTGATAATCTTCATAACTGAGAAGGTATGATGCTTCAGTGCTTGGCTGGCTGATTTGCTGTGCAGCTGTCTTCAGTAGTGTTAAAAAGGAATGCAATTCCTGTTGTATTGATTATGATAGAATACTTAGATTGTTGTTACAATATTGTGGGGAGGTTTTGCTTTTGTACTTAAAAATCTAAACTAAAAACGAATCTTTAGCATTTTGCAATTTTATTTTTGCATAAGAAGCTACATTCAAATAAAATTTGTGTAAGTTACTGTAACTTTTTTCAAGGTGTCATTCCCTTCCTTTTGGAGCTTCTTCCTCCAACATGCTGAATCCTCTGCTGGGAGCACAGAAAAGCCTCTTTGAAATCGGAGAGAAGGGTTTTTCCATGTTCTTGGCTGGCAACAGTCACCTTTGCTTGGGGCTGACATGAGCGGATTCTCCTTCTTGCGCAATGCGTGTATTAACCTGTCTTGGCTTTATGAGAGCAAGAAAATGGGCCTTCTAGTAAGCCTATGATTGCCTTTTCTTATGAAAATCATCACTGACTTTTGAGAGTTAATGTACTCTGAGAAATTAAACTGAACCTGAGTGATCACACAGTGTCTAATATCAGAGTGGCTTCCTAAGTAAGGGAATTTCAGAAAAAGTTGGTTTATAACTCATCTGTCAGCACTGAATTCTTCTGCTGATGATTCTGATACTAAAGATCTAACTTTACTGCTAGCCTGGTTCAAGGCACATGTGATTATATATATATATATATATATATATAAATAAATGAAGTTCACTTCTGAAACTTCAGAACAGATGCTTTTTAAAGTATTTGTTCAAGTCTTTCTTTTTAGAAATGTTACCGAAAAGCAAAACAGAACTAAAAGTATTATTTAAGATGCTCTGGGCCTCTCTCATAAACATTTGCCAATAGCTGTTGACATGGGTGGAGGCAGATGTGTATTGACAAGGCTGAGACTAAACCTCCAAGATGGAGAGTTGGGTGTATGCTGAGCAAGATGTGTTTCATATACAAATAGTCTTTGTGTTTCTGCAGCATGAAGACTTCTTTAATACAGACAATCTGTTCAGTAGTGTTTAGTCAGGGTTTCAAAGAACCTCAGCTTTGAACAGATATTAAACTGTGGGTCTTTTTTCTCTGACATTTTTCATCGGTTTGTAAATGTGTGAAAAAGGAAATGGTAGTAGTAACTGCTGTGCCAATTTCAGGTTTACATTAGAAATGCCTTACTGGTGTCAGTGTGCTGTGCTGCCGAAGGCCTCCAACTTGGTTTTGCTGCTCTGACTTTTATCAGGAGGGTCCAAAGCAAAGACAAACGGAGCCGTACAGGCAAAATCAGCTTTTCAGGAGGATTATGTCCATGCTGGCTGACTTTACTGAGCTTGTTTTAAAATGTCACATTGATGACAAGAAAAAAAATAGCTCTTGAAGCTTAGTTTTTGTAATTTTTAGGGTTAGATGTTAAAGGTTAACTTGTTTTCCCCTAAAACTCTTGAAGTCTGTAAATAGTTATGTATGAATGGACTTATGTCTCTTTGGTTCCCTTGTGTTTTTTTTCTTTC